>NW_017307770.1:57177-57526 GCF_000935625.1 Nanorana parkeri
TGTGGTAGATGTACTAATGTGAGTAGTGGGGGATGAATTGGGAATGGTCAGTGTGGTAGATGTACTAATGTGAGTAGTGGGGGATGAATTGGGAATGGTCGGTGTGGTAGATGTACTAATGTGAGTAGTGGGGGATGACGTGGAAATGGTCGGTGTGGTAGATGTACTAATGTGAGTAGTGGGGGATGACGTGGAAATGCTTGGTGTGGTAGATGTGGTAGTTGGAGTTATTGTTGTGGTTGTAGTTGTTGTTGTTGTAAGAGGTATTGGTTCTGAAATAGAGAAAAATTATGTTTACTTAAAAAATAAAATAAAAAAATAATATATATAATTGTTATTAAAAATAATA
>NW_017307770.1:57543-68911 GCF_000935625.1 Nanorana parkeri
AATGCTTGATATTGCAGTATATTCTAGTAATTTGCTTCTAAGTACAGTATGTTGAGACTGCCACTGCTGACCTTGCCTTTGAGAATGTTAGTTCTCTGGGTGTCATTCTGATGCTCTGGTTTTAATGGGTCTCTGGTCTGGAACAATTAAAGAGAGAGATAAGGAGTATTCTGACACTTAGACAACATGTTTGTTCCCTGTCAGTGACCCCAAATATTGTTCAGACACAGCAGCCAGGCAAACAGCATTTTTAAAAGAGGGCCAGCAATGGTAGCCAGCAGTGGCAAATCTAGGAACAATATTTAGGGGGGGCACATAAGATACCACAGTCAGATCTGGGGGGGCACTAAAGAGATGAGAGAGGAAGAGCACAGCTCTCCCCTCACACTGTCTACACGGAGTGGCCGGGTTACTTCTAACCATGCCGCTCTGCTTACTGCAGTGAGAGACTCGGTGGCGGAGCCCGGAGGAGGGAACCAGAGGAGAGAGGTAAGTGCAGCGGGAAGGGGGCTGCAGACTTTTTACATGTGATCTCAGCAACATCGCCGAGATCACATGTAAACGAACAATCGGCTTCCTCACTCTACATTTAGTCCTGGTTGTGCAATGCAGGACTAAATGAAGAGAGGGCAACTTACCGCCCGGTGCCCGGAACATCCCACAATGACACCGCTGCCGCCCCTCTGCGCCCTGCTCCCCTAGGAAATTGCATATTTCCAGGTGCAATTAGGAAACATGGATCACATTTCTGTGAGTTTGTAATCTGATGGTTTTGACCAGCAATTGAAACATTGGTACAATTGGTACATTGATAAAGTATACATTTTAATTATAGTGGTAGCATTCAAACTCATGTAAAATGCATTGCGCATTCTATGCCCTGCCTTTGTCACACCTTTCCAATGCAGAAATACAAGTAAAAAATTGGATGGAATGTAAATGAATAGAAAAGGCTGCATCTAGAAAATGATACACTATGCAATGGAAAGTGAACTCTGCTGAAAACAGAAGTCTACATAACCCTGTATTAATCACTTTCAATCATAGTACTCAAAAAGCCTGCAAAATATTTTCCAAATGCATTTAAAAATAGTTTCTAAATGCTGCTGTGCACAAGACCAAACTTATAGTGCCATTGTTATTATAAAACACAACTCACCTGTGCAATAGACTTCAAACTTCAAGGTCCCCGAAAACTTATAGACATAGAAACCTTCACATTGTTTTGCTTGAATATTCGGACCATTTGCAGGGGTTTTTGAGTTGATGATAAGAGGAACCGTTGTTATGTTTCTCGTTATATCTTTATGAGTCCCTTGAAGAGAAAAGGGTTCAAGAGATCCACATTTCATGTACCCAGCATCACCTTCTCTCATTCTGAAACCATTTGTATAATTAAACCACCCAAAGTTGTAGCGATCAGTCTGGATTCTTCCAGTGGTGTTAGTTGTGTACAGTCTGTTGGTCGCATTTAAGGTCTGGTAAGAATTACATGGATCAACACATATAAAACTACCACCACTTCTTACACAGTCTTGATCTTTAGGACAAGGATTGGTAGGACAGGAAATATCTGCATTGTAAGAACACAGGTACATGCCATTCTTATTAATGCAGCTATTTAATGAAGCGCATATGTATGAACTGGTCTGGCATTCATTCTTATCCACACATATTTTGTTCCGGGTACTCCATGTATATCCTGGAGGGCAGCAGGAATCATCACAAAACACAAAGGCTGTACAGGTAAAACCATTTCCGGAATATCCATTGTTGCATGTGCATAAAACATAACCATCCTTTTGTGCACAATTGGCATTACGATGGCAATAACTGCATTGTGTTGTAGCTGTAAAAAAATAGATTTAATACCAACATCAACATAGTAGAAAAATCAAACATATGATGAAAAACAATCCATCACAGCAAAACAAATGAAGTACATGTAAAATCAAAATCAGTTTTTAACTATGTTTAGCATCATGCCTCCTACAGATTTGACAGGCAGCCCAATGATCAACTGAAGGAGCTCGCATGATCTCTAGGTAGAAAACTTTGGAACACAAAAATGATTTGTTTAGAGCCCAATCATGGGTGCAATTCAAAATCAACCTGTGTATTGGCAATAATGTACCTCTTTCCTCTGTGCCTTCCACAAAAACATATTCATGGGACATACAGCAATATCCTTTGCCAAAATTACTGTTTCCTTGCACTGTTATCTGTATTTCCTGTCCTGGGGACCAAACACATTTGCCTTTGTCCCATCACCGCCCCTGTGCGGTACTCAACTCTGTTGTTCTGGCATAAACACATCAGCCTGAAGAATATTGTGGACAGCATTGTTAACATTCTGCTATCAGCAGCTTGTTTGCCCTTTTCCCACTACTGCTCTTGCCTGAATGATAATATATAAGAGACTTATGCACATGAAGGTAGGCTGAAGAGCTGTAAGACAATCTAGTAGCGCCCGTCACCTTTTGTGAAGTGCTTACTATACATTTAGCGATAGCCGGGGCTGTAAGCAGCCTGGATGAATTTGTAGCAGCCAGCACATGGTTAATCCCAGGTGTCCAATCTTGTCTGTACCCCCCAGGGCGGAGTGAGACTCTGACATTGTGGGACAGTCAATGAGTGACACCGTAGTATGTGTACAGGGCAGCAGCCAGTCACTGGGCTTCTTGCAGCCAGTGGTGTCTGTTGACAAAGTGTACATATATGGGTGGGAGCTGCAATGTGCTCTCTCTTGCCTGGACCAGCCATGGACTAAGGTTGGGTCCTGTTTGGCCTGCCCCCAGGTTAGGCAGAAGCCTGGGGGTGGGCATTGGCTAAATGGCTGGAAGAGAGGCTTCCTGGGAGGCCTATTGCCAGGAGAATGCCTGAAAGATGGAAGAACATGGATCAGTGACCTGTGAAGTGCCTATGATTTCTTGGACTTCGGAGTGGGGTCAGTGTTCTTTCATAAAGGTGGAGATGTACTCCCTAAAGAAAGGGATGCTTGCAAATCTGCCCCTGGACAGGAAACATGGCAAGAAATCGAGATGCCCTGAGTGGCATGGCCCTTGTATACAAAGAGGCACATGACTGGTTTGGTTGATAGAAGGAAATGGTAAGGGAGGAGTGTAGGGTTTAGGTGGTGTTGATTTGCAGGAAGGGGAAGAGCCCATTAAGGTGACGAGGGACCAACGAACAAAGGAGATTGGAGTAAAATTGTCCCTCTGTCCCCCTTTTTTTGTTTGATTTTTGTGGGTTGGCACTTTGTGGGGTGATTACTTTTTGGGGTAAGAAATTGTATTGGAATTCAGGGGGCTTTTTTGTTTTTCGTAAGGTTATACTTTGTTGTATGCAACCGCATTTAAACTATATCTGAGTTTTATGGGAGTTGAAAAAGTGTGGTAAGGTTGCAAATTTGTCAGTGTTATGTGTACCAACTGAGCTGGTGTGCAGTGGCTGGTGGCTGGTATGGGTGGCCTACGAATCAGAATTCTGATGGTGCTGTGAAGGACCTGCTTCATTGGATAAAGTCTTTAGCTTGTTTTTGGGTTGTTTTAGGATATTAATGTTGCTATTATTATATAAATATTTGACTATGTTAACTTAATTCTTAGTATTAAAGTTGCGGTCAAGTAAATATTCCAAAAAATAAACTGTGTTTGTGTTTATTTATGGAGCATTTCTGGGGGGGTTGGTACCCATTTTATTTCAGTATTCAGCCCTACCCAAATCATGGGGCATGTAGCAGGAAAAGCAGCTTGAGGCTGCTACTCAGACCCTCCTCCAGGCATCCAAGTATGCCCAAGAAATCAGCAGCTCTGTAATGGCATCACGGGTACTAATATATATAATTTCTAATTTCTGCAGTTAGTAAATGTAAGAATGTATATGAAATTGATTTCTGTAAGGGAGTTAGACTATCAGAATATATATTATATAGAATATTATATATAGTGATGCATGATGCCAAACATACTGAAATATAAATGACAATATGCTGATGAACAATAACTGTGTGCAAGTCAATATTTTTGCACATTGAAGTATTCTTCACAATGCTAGCCATATTGTTAACACATATTGCTAAGGATGAGTATCTGTAATGAACACCAGCACCCCTCCCCCACCACCCCAGCACCTGTCCAAATACAAGAGACACCCCTGTATAGAGCAGGCTACAATATGTCATTAAACTGCCTGAGCGTTGTTTTTTGCTTTTACGAGTGTTAAAGAGACCTTGTCAGTGCAGTTAAAACTTACACAAAAACCAAACAGCACCCTTTGAAAGATGTTGTATAATACTATCTTTTCAGGGTGCTCCTCTGACGGGACATTTCTGGTTGTGTTAGATAACATGTGCCCCACTGAAAGGTAAATGTGGTTGCTCCCAATAACTCCTACATCACTAAAGTTTGCTGATAGTGGGAGACAGGATATATGACTGCTGAAATGTCAGATTTTGGGGTGCCCAGGGCTCTTTAAAAGATTAAAGATTTACCAGACCACCTGCTGAAAGCGGGAGTCAGTACCTTCCCGTGGCAACACTGACCTGTAAACATATTACTGGTTGCTATAGCAGCTGGCACTTTATTTACACTGCCACAGATGGATGTCAGCCTTCTTGTGGTAGAAGTGATTTGGGCGACTGTTAAGCCAACTAATCGCATATACATGTGCGTTTACATGTCCTTGTCCTGCTTGACCCTCCTGCCATGTATCCTGGCCTCTGTACTATCCTAGGCACATGGGGCGTCCATAGGGGGTGTCAGCAGGGAGAGCACAGGACAATCATCGAACATGCGTTTGCTGGCCATCTCTTGCAGTGAATGAAGCTGCAGGCTTTTCATAACTTCTGGTTTCAGAGCTGTCATTCTCTATGGCTGGGGATTTAGCTTATCAAGCATGATCTGTGCTTGTTTAGCGTTAGTGGAATGCAGAGGTGACATCAGGAGTCTAATAGACCCCTGATGTCTCCTAGTGGACCAGTTATTTTCCAATGTGCTATCATATAGTGAGGTATGAAGTGAGCACCTTATGTGATAGCATAAAGGTAAAATGAAAAGTAAAAAAAATTAAAGTTTGATAAAATAAATAAATAGCACCCCCAGTAATTTTTAAAGACCCCACTCCCACATACATGCTCATACAAATGTAAACTTGCATGTCTGGGGCACCTACGTATGAAAACAACAACTAGTTAGGTATCGTCACATACACCAGAGTGAGAGCAATAAGCATAGAACCATTATTTCTGGCTAACTTTAAACTCATGACCTGCAAATGCCTTTAAATCGTCACCTATGGACATTTTTGATACTGAAAGTTATTTGCTGTTTTGTAGACGTGAGCAATTTTAAGACTTGATCTGTTTGGTATCTATATACTCAGCACAACCTCCTCTTTTATATTTTACCAAATGAATTCTGTTGGGATTATTGTGTTTGTGTGCACTAAAATTAATTTGAGCATATTTTGTACGGAAAATATAGGCTTGATAAACAGTTGCATTAATATTGTGTGGCATACAAAAATGCATCTCCCACCATTTTATTCTATTTATTCTACACAGTCTAAGCTTTCAGAAGATATATAATATTTTGGGAGTTTTAAGTAATATTCAAGCCTAAAATGTGCATTTTACCATGTGTGCAAGATACAAATCTTGGAAAAAGAAAACTAACACAGCCACCAAATCTAAGGATTGGTAAATTGCAATATATTAGATTCTTTTACAGGGTACTGCATTATTATTTTTTGCTGCACTGGTATGGTCTCTTTAACTTATCATGTTGGTACCAAATTGTTACTAACACAGACTCAATAATCAATATCCATATATCAAGTATCAAAATAACACAGTATTGTAGAATAGCACATTGAAAATGTCAAACAATCTCATACTGTTACAGCAATGTAAAAATAAAAAGGTTTCTGTAGTACTGTAGGTAAGTAGCACCTAATTCACATACCACATGGTTTCCTCACATTCTTGTGTATGTATTTCTACACCAAAATCTTCTAATCTAAAATATTTATAATCCCCATTTATTCAGTGTCAGTGGCTGTAACATATTGACAAAAAAAAACAAAATAGCATATGGTAGACTGGACATGCTGATCTTACCTGAAGAGAAAGCTGCAAAAAAAAGAAAACACTAATTACTACATTTGAAAAAGAAAGCAAGGTACATGTTATTTCTTAGAGTAATATTCCAAGAGAATATGACAAGAAATTAATGTTATTTGTTTGAAATGTTTATATATTGCCTGCAAAATAATATTCTTCGACCTGGGTTATTTAAAAAAAAGAAAAAAATAGCACACACAATGTAAATTTTTTGGAAGAAATAGCGCATACAATGTGAATTTTTTGGAAGAAATAGAAAATGATTCTTATTAGACGAATTAGCACATTCAATGTAATTTTTTTAAAGAAATATCACAAATGGTATGAATTTGTTTTCTAAAAAAAAATAGCACACACAGTAAGATTTTATTTTTTGGAAAAAATAACACACACATTACCAATGCTATTGAAAGTGATAGTGCTCCAAATGTGAATTTTTTTCGGGAGAAATACCACACACGGTGTGAGTTATTTTAAAGGAATAGTATACACATTTTCAGGAGAAATAACACTGACAGTGTGATTTTTCTTGCAAGAAATACCATTTACAATGTGAAGGGGTCCCTATAACCCCTATAACTGCCATTGCCCAAAGTAAAAAGAAAGGCCTACATTTGTTTAAGCATATGATTGCCAAGTAAGTATTATTGCTATAATCTTCCTTTAACATGTATACCACGGAATGTACCTGAATGTAACTGTGAATTGTGACTTTGTAAGATCACATAAGGTTTTTTTTGTTTTTTTTTACAAACTCCTCATTTTTGGGGTGGGGGGTGGAAGGAGGTAGGGTTTGAGCCTCTATTAAAGTGAACCTTTAATAGAGGTCCGATTATTAGTTAGACCCCAGGCCTACAATGTAAAAATAATGTTTCAAACAAAAAAACACACACAAGGAAAGAAAAATATATTTACCTTACACCCAGGCTGTAGTGTCTACGTAGGAGTGTGGTCATGGGCCTTCCAGTGAGATCCTGGAAATGATAAGGAATCCAAATCTTGTAAGAAGATGTTCCTACATAGTGCTAGAACATTTTCTCATAATATTTGGGATCTGCAGCACTCCCAGGATTTCATCGGAATGCTTATGACGTCACCCTTGCTTAGGCACCGCTGGCAAAAGCTGGGGTGTAAATTAAGCATATTTTTTTAGATGTTCTCCTAATGTGTGAGCTTTTCTGTGTTTTTAATGTGGGGAGGGTCAAATAAATTGTATTCTCTGCCCTCATAGTTGAAAATACCCTCACTTTGTTAACTGATGACAAAGGGTAAGAAAGTCATACAAAAAAACATATGCAAATTTTCCCCAATAGATACTGAGAAAACATCAAAATTACATTTTAGCAATACAGTGGGAAAATGTTAGAAGTCCTGACATCCCTGCTATCGCTTTATTGATATCTACTGCCTTTACGGTGACCCTCATTGGCTTCATGTGTTGTCCTAGTGTCTGGGATGAAAAGTAAGAGAAAAACTCCCTAATGGGAAATGCAAAGCAATACAAACCTGATAGATAGTTTCAATGGGAGTTGGTCTTTAATGCACGTTCTAGCGGAATACAATGCAAACTGCATTAGCTCCTTCAGCATGCATTGGTGTATCAGGGCAGTTATCTTTACCTTGTCATCATTGTCATGTTTGAGAGGTGTATGCTTGGAGAGTGTAAAATGCAAAGCACTGCAATGCAACTGTGGTGCAAATCAACCACGAGTGGGGTGCTTTATGCAAATAACACATTTCCTTGCTGTTATGTCTGGGAAGGTTTTCACAGTTAAGCAAAACAAACGACAACCGCACTCAACAATTTGTTACCAGTTATACAGTAAGGTGCACACGAAATGGGCTTTGAACAGTAGAACAGTAGAAAGGCATCATGGCACACTCAGATACTGTTCAAAGCCCATTTCGTGTGCACCTTACTGTATAACTGGTAACAAATTGTTGAGTGTGGTTGTCGTTTGTTTTGCTTTACCGATTTGGTGCAGCGACGCATGGGGTTTCTCAGCTGCCAATGGGATGTGCGGGATCCCTTGTGTGTTTCTGTACCTTTAAGGAGGTGGGGCGTCCTCCTGACAGGCCTGCACCCAATTTGATATCTTCTGCCCCATGTGCTCCAAGATGGAGACTCTCATAGTTTAGAGTTAGGACCGCACTATAAGAGGTGCCTTGGCGCGGCAGTGCGGCTTACACATCCTTTGCAGAAGACGTGTATCCAAACCTCTGTCATTGTCCTTAGTGGTGAGACAAGTTGTTTTACATGCTAGTTTGTGAGTGTGCCATGATGCCTTTCTACTGTTCTGGTTTTCACAGTTAGTCCCACCCAACTGGACTTGCTTGCTGATACTTGTTACATCAAATTAAACTTGTGCTCGAAACTGTTTTCTTTTTAAGCTTACAATTAATCTACTTTTTAATTTCAGTTTCATTAATTGTGTATGGATATTTGGGAAATATCCTTTCTGAAAAGGCATACAAAATGGATAGGGATTATGCCAATGCTTTCACTATAAAATAGGCTGAAAAAATAAGATTGACAATGCAATTGATAAATAATATTTAACCTCATTGCAAATGAAAATCTTCAAAGTTTCAGCGCATCCTAGAACCCTGCTATACCTGACAGCCTTTCTCTTAATACAACACTACAGTGAGTTTAAGCTGGTATATCCCACCTCTCACTAGCTTCAAACTTTTGAAGACTTAAAAGAGAACTAAAGCCAACATTTTTTTCAATCAAAGGAGTACATTTACTAATGTGCTTCTGTGACCCAAATTCACTGTATAGAGGGCTACTGCCCGCTATATGCTGACAGTGCAGTCGAAAAGGATCCGGCCAATACTGCGAGATCCACCTTCCTGCCTGATTTACAGCTGGTTCTGCCTCTCTAGAGCCAGCCGTGCCCGCCGCTTCCTTTGTCTGTCCCTTCAATGAGCAGTGGAGGAATAGTGAGAGGGGAGGGGGGGAAATCAGCTCACGGTCTTCTCCCTATAGAGAGCGGTGACTGTCAGTCACTGCACCTCGCAGGGTGAAGACCTGAGCTGAGTGATCAGCGGTTTCTGATCGCTCAGTTCTTGATTGAGGGAGCTGACGTGTGGCACCTGCATGTGTCACATGCTTGCTCAAAGTATTGGGAAGAGGGCAAATTACTTCTCCTTTAACCACCTTCCGTCCATGGCCGTTTGTGAACGGCCGGACGGGAGTCTGCTAGGAGCGGGAGGGCGTCTTAAGACGTCCTGCCCCTCCCCCCTCTCGTGTGCGGCACTCAGTGCACACACGAGAGGGAAAACTGTGAGCATGTAAACAGCCAGCGAGAGACGCCCGATCGCTTGCAGGAGCTGCGGGTGTGCGGCCTCCTCCCCCCCCGTACCTATGTCCCGCCATCTCCTCGTCGATGCTGCCGGTCTGTGATCCGATGTGGCCGGTGCGGCTGGGACCGGCACGGCGACGCTCTAACAGCAGATCAAAGGGAGATCATTACTCGATTTCCCTTTGATCTCTCTTCCTGTCCCCGAATGCAGGAAGTGATGTATATTACATCACTTCCTGCATTCAGTGTCGCTCTCCGGTGCAGAACACCGGAGAGAGGCTGATGAAGCAGATCTCTGCTTCATCAGCCTCTGTGGGGGTCCATAGGTGACATCAGAGGCCTTGGAGACCCCTGATGTTTCCATAAAGATGACCTGTTTGGTGAACTGGCTATTACATAGAGGATTTCTTAGTCCCCTATGTTATAGCAATAAAGTTGTCTAAAAAAAGTTACCAGGAAGGGGGTGAAACACCCCGGTCAGCAAGTGGTTAAGTACTAAACATAATCTCCCCTCACGTCTGTTTGATTTGTATCTACAATTCAAACACTAATAGAGTTGATTAACTAAAGACAAATAGGCTGTTCAAGGGAAAATAATCTATATCCCACAGATTCATCCATTTATGTATCACTTGCTGGGAGGGTTTCTAAAAGTACTGTTATCTATAGCTAAAAATTATAATAGGGAGAAATTAGAATGACTAAATGCAGTGTATTGGGTCAGAATCCAACATACAAACCAGGTGCAAGATGTACCTATCCCTCAGACGAATTGTGCAAAGAAACCAAACTACAGCCTAGTGTATAACATTTCTAAAATCCAGATGATCTTTGTAATAGGGAATGGGTTGATTAAAGGGGTATCTGTAGTTTCAGTTAAAAGCACAGGTCAAGTATTGCAGAGCCATTGGGTGCTGCATGGCCTGAAAAATTACTAGTGCACCCGTCCACCTGTGCCTAATTTTCACAGTTGCCTACAGTGCTGCTTTTAGGAATTGGTCTACATGTTTCGGTGTCTGTCTACATGTTACAGACAAGTGAATAGGTCTGCCATATGATATCTCATTAAAAAAATGGTCACCCACTGGCCTATGACCTGCAGCCACAGGGCAGAACCAACCAGAGAAGTAGTTATGCGTGAACTTCTTTATTGCTAGTAATGTCTGCTAACTGTCTGCCGAGCACTCGTACTGTTCCAAATTAAACCTACCTTTTCCATAATCTGTTACAACTTGAATTGGTTTGATCCTGATTTGTGCAGGATTAGTACTTACAGATTTAACCATGCATGTATCTAACCTGAACTTAAAGTGTATTTAAAGCCAAACTTTTTTTTTTAATTATGGACAGAATGATGAGGGACAGTGGCGGAACTACCGCCGGTGCAGCCGGTGCCGGGGCACCAGGGCCTGTGCTGTGGGGGGGCCCAGTGGGGTCCGGTCCTGGGCTCCCCCAGGGATCAGCAAGGTGTCCGCTACTCGCGGGGTCCGCCGCGGCCGTACGAAAAAATTGGTACGTCCCGACCCCCCTGTCCATATGCCATTTTGGTACCTTCCTGCCCACGTGACGTGCAGGAAGGTTTTTTTTTTTCTTGTGTCGGCCGCGGAGCTGTCTTTTGAGCGGGCAGCAGAAGAGACGTAAGCACCGTATTGTTGTAATGTATAACATTGTTATACATTGCTCTCTCCCTGCTTCTATAGCTAGTGGGTATTGGAGAACAGTTGACCTTCCTCATGTCTGTGACAGTACTGTTATGTCTGTGTAGGGGACAGTGATGCTTTCCATCCAGGTAAACTACTTCAATGCCATGCACACCAAAGCTTTCCAAGGGTGGACTCCTGCAGTTTGGATGTGCATTAGGGCATGTAAATCAGTGAGTATTCCTTGTTTAGTGGTTGGGCTAACAGGAAACACTTTTACTTTGCTCTGAATGGGCAAG
>NW_017307770.1:70595-82751 GCF_000935625.1 Nanorana parkeri
CCCCCCCCGTCTTGGGAGGGGGGCCCAAGATAAAATCTTGCACCAGGGCCCTTTGGTTATTAGGTCCGCCACTGATGAGGGACTAGAACCTTTGGCTGGTTGTTATTGTTATCTGTGTCCCTGCTAGGTAGATTTACCCACTTTGTTTGTCCTGGTGACCATTGTCACTGGGACTATATGTGAAGAAAAATTCAAATTTGCAGTTGTCAATAGAACAGGAATAGGAAAATGTACTCTAATTTGGACATTTGTTCTGGTGATAACAGTCTAAGAGGATATTTGCCTCTCTTTGGGTAGAATTTCCTTTCATCCTGGTGTGTCTGAATGGAAATTTCTTGAATGGTACACAGATGGCAAACAAACCTGACAGGGGTTTTAACCTTTCTCTGCTCTAGCCCAATAAAAATGGGTTTAGATATACTTTAATGATTGTCAGTGATCACTTGTTTGCTTATATTACAAGGCTGCAATACAGTTTAGGAATGACTGCTCTGTATGCAAACTTTAATTCTAATTCCTACGTGGCATACAAGCCCTACAAACATCACATTACTTGAAAAATGTAAAATATCTACTATTAACACTTGGTCAGTTTAAAAAAAAAGTATTCTAAGAAAATGTTTCCCGAAGCCTTACTACAAACATTGCTAAAGTATTGTCTGTAGGAACAATGTATGGTATGCAGATACAATTAATTGACAGGAAATTCTATGTGAATAGTTTTATGTTTGACAAAACATTACAAAATGTTTACCTGTGCATTCTAAATTATTTTACATTCAAATAATTTACGCAAGAAATACATATATTTTGGGAACAAAACACAAAAACTTTTTTTAGCCTGCATGTGTTTCACAATTTCCACTATGAACCATTAGAAGAAACCATCCTTGAACAAATAGTCAAAAGATAAGGACAAAGCAGTCACTTTAGTTAGGTAAAACCTAGATAAAAGTGAGTTAAGTGCTATACAACAAGTGGCAAATACCTGTTTGGGAAAGGCTCTGCTTGATGCAGAAGACAAGGACCACAAGTATGATTCCAAACTTCATATTGCACCTATTAGATTCTGTTCAATAAATAGAAAGGGACATTTTAATAACATTAGACTGCATTCATGTCAAGTTTTAAGTTTTTATAAGGTGTACTTCATAGCAAATTTCTAGTAAAAAAAATATGTACGTACAGTTTTACCTGTTATGCAGAACATGTCTTCAGACAGTATAGGGGATGATGCAACATAGAAAGCGTGTGATTTGATTAGGCAGTGTAGTATGTTATAGTATTGTTTTTAATGTGTACCTGTCAAATTCCAAGTGTCATACCTTTGTACTTTTTTTGCAGGAAATAATCAACGGCAATTCTTTTTCACCAGGACAATACATTGAATGCCAGTGAATGGGTTTGAGCTAGTGAATTATTCCCCTGTATCATACCTTGCCCCCAGTGACTACTGCCTCTTTCCAAGATTAAAAATCACTTGTGAGAAGTCATGGATGTTGTTGTGTTATGCTTTGAGGGTCAAGTGCACAGTTGTTTCCTGGTTGGTTTTAGAATGTTCCAGCATCACAATCAGAAGAATTGCATTGAAGATAAGGGAGTGTAAAATAAAATATAAAAATGTTTAATGATCCTGTGTCTTTTTTTCCTGTGTGAGGCAATGGACTATTGGATCACTTCCATATATAATAAATAACTTTCGATAGCATAAAACAAAATAAACTTTCTACTTGTTACTGGGACTAAGTAACCAGGAAACAAACAGGTAACACTCTTGCCCTGTGGCACCTTTTTATTTCTTTTACAATATATCAAAACAAGACACTAACATAGTGTAATAACTGTGCAGTACAAGTTATGAGGTACAAGGATTTAGAGCATAGAGTGACCCAACCTCAAAAAAGGAGATTGAAGGCCAATACACCCCAAATCATTCCTAATAGTCCGGTCAACAATCCCCCTCCCCAACACTCAGGCTCAGTTGATGTCCACATAAATCCAACATACTCCATCCTATTAGTTATCTATGTAGCAAGCAGAAATGAAACTAAATACAAATCTGAGCAGCTACCTTTTGGGTTAGGACAGAGTTTCATACTGTGTAGCTGCTTTACAAGCAAGGAGTAGAGGCTAGGTACTAGTGATGTGCAGAGACTCTAAGGGCAGATACTCAAAGCATACATACAATTAGACAACTACTGTATTAGCAGACTGGAGCCATGATGACCAAATGTTCTCAAATTTCAAGGGACAACCTCTACTAGCATAAGCTGCCTTGTGAAATGGTAAGGAAGCATTGACTAGTGATGTCCAAGGACCCAATGTAGGTGCCACCGGTTTCCTCCAATTCAAAATGAGGAGCTTCCTAGCATAGAATAGTAGGTACGGGACACCACAGAAGGAGCCAGTCCATCAACGAGAACCAAAATACACACTCCTGGCTTTACAGGGACTGGCCCACCCAATACCTCTACATATATGACCATGCAGTTTTCCAGGGGCTAATCTATATAGCCCTGTGCATAAAGAACACATTTATATGCAGGTTTGTATTAAAGTTTTGTTATTGATAACCATATCCATTATTATTATTATGCTTACCATCATCATTGTTTTGTATTTACACTGTGCCAGCATATCATGTTAGCACACAGTAGGCATTGACAAACACAAGGCATTAACACAGAGGTACATTTCACAATGCATATTATCAGTTTGAACATTATATGCCATAAATAAATAGCATGATTAATAAAGTTGATTTATACATTATTTTACATCATCTTCCTATAAAGTGGCAACATCTTAACTGAACTTTACATTGGAAAGTCTTCTAATTAATATGTGCTTAAGGAATATTCTAATTAAGTAATTATCAGTGTATTTTATCAAGCACATGCTTCATATACAAATGCTATATCCTTCCACAGATCTTACCTTGTCCTGTTTCAGCAGTATAGTGTAGAATAGTTTAGACCGCAGAATCAGTCTCAGGGCTTTTAAAGGTAACCTGAACTCAGTAAGCGAGGTGTGGTACTTGCCATTTATCTTGCATCACATGGGTGTTGGTTGAAGCCTCTGGTGTTATATCTTTAAATAGAAGACATGAAATTGTCACTTACTGATTTCACCTGACATTCTTCTAAAAGAAATGTAAACATTCTTTTAAACTACTTCCTTGTAATGTCTTTGGGTAATCACCATTCATCATTGCTGGTCTACCCACCCTAAGAAAACTGTCCAGCATTCTATTGCTCTTAAAATTATTAGACTAACAGTAAATACATTAGGTTGTCCAAGTAAATATAACCCGAAAAAGTGAAATATGTCATGGAAACATGTTACATTTACATATCTACAGTATATACCTTTATAACTCGATTAGGCACCTGTGTATATGTGATGTTTCTTTGATTTCTTTATACAGTGATGTGAAATCTACTGAAAATGTGTAAAGTAATAAGAGAAATAATGAGTAGGATTGGAAATGATCAAAAACTTATGATTACTGAGGTCTATTTTAGTCATTTACATGTGCGGTAGAAAAGAGCTGGCATGTTTGATAGATTGTAAAAAAAAAAATAGAGTTGCACAGTTTGGTAAGTTGGGGTAAAAAGAGAAATACATTTTGCTACTGCATAGCAAGAATTTGCAAGTCAACAACAACAACAAAAAAGTTAGATTGTGCTAAATTACCGGCATTTGTAAAACCTTACAGCTCTGACTAGACTAGCACATGAGTAACTTTTCATTTTTCCATTTTTGAGCCTGTGGGTGATTTTTCTTCTTTTAAAGTAACAAACATGGGACCCGGTTTATTCCAATAACATGAAATTTCAGTAGCCAGTCTAATGGAGTGCCACTATATAAGACAAGAATAAAAACAAAGATCAAGAATATATACACTGAGTTTCTAAATCTGATCTGGTAGTACAGGGTCTAAAAACAAGAAGTGATGTACACCCAGTGCTGTAGCTACCATGGGGGCGAGTGAGGCACTCGCCTCAGGCGCAGCTGAGAGGGGCCGCAGCCAGGGCCGGCCTGGCTGCACCTCCTTGCCCCTGTTGCCATGGCGAGCACAGATCGCCATTGGCAACAGGAGCACCAGGCGGCCAACACAATGTAGCAGGAAACCAGCTGCACTCCTTACCGGAATAATAATAAACCTGCAGAGCAGGTGGGTGCTTGTAGCGACCACGGACGGCACCGTGCACAATGCAGAAGTAGCAAAAATTGTCACCAGCACACCATTGAGAATTTCAGCAAAAAGTCCTTTAATGACAAATTGCCATTCAGTTACAATCGCTTTCCGGGTCTCAAAAGTACCCCTTCATCAGGCTCCATTCTGAGCCTGAGGCGGCAAACACAGCTGCGGCTCAGCAGGGAGAAAAGGAGCGGCACAGGCACCAGCTTCTCCTCGGATCCCCGCTGCTCTTCCCCACCTGTATGGGCAGAGGACTCTGTGTCCTCAATCTCTTTTTCTATATTCAAAAGGGAAGTGTCAGGGGTCTGATATTTCCCCGAAGCCCCCCAACAGCAAAAAACAAAAAATAAACGAAAACAAAATGTTTTCATTAGTTTCGTCAAACGAAACACATTTTTATGCTATTTTGGATTTTTCCACCAGCGCATTCTGCGCATGCGCACCACCATCCTGGAGGCGGCGCACATGCCGTCACATACTGCACACGACTGTTGGGGAGCACAATTTTCTGTTCTTGCCTCAGGTGCAAAAGGAGCTAGCGACTGCTCTGTGTGCACCTGTTGTCACAGGATCTGGGGCATGCTTGAAATATTTCTGCTGATTTTGGATTGTTCCCCTTTTACTCAACTTAAAGGGTATGATCTTTTAGTGCCCATTCAGGATATAATGTTCCATGTTCATGTCACAGGTACTTGTTAATTAGACAGACAAATCCTTCCTTACCTGTTGAAATAAACATAAGAATTAAAATCTGGAAAGTACAAAAATGATGTACTTGAGTCACAAGTATTCATAATGTTGAACAAATATGAAAGAGAGAGAATTATCTTTATTTATTCTAAGCAAGATCCTCTTATATCAGTGTCTCAGTGACTACTTTTGTAGTTTAAAAAAACTTTTGTAAACTTTTGCAACAAACTCTTTTTTTGGCAAATTTTTATAATGCATCGGCCTCAGATTCAGCAGTATTCCTTGCAGTTGCCAATCACATTTGGAGCTTTTATGTAATTGCCTATGTGCATGTGGTATACATGACACCTGGCAATGGCAAGAAAAAGTTTTTTTTCTTCATAAATACTCATTCCTAATGTTCACAGATTGTTATCTACATTGTAGAATTTGTTCTGGCATTTTGCTAAACTACTGTGTATCATTGCTACTAGACATGTGCGATTCGTTTCGTTCCGAATCGAAATTCGGACGAATTTTCGGAAATTCGGACATTCGGATGTATCTGAATTCCGAATTACAGATATAACGAATGCAAACGAATCCGAATTTCCGAAATTCGTTATCGGTAGTTCGTTCGAACTATCGTTTCGTTTTCGTTTCTTATTCGGTTCTTATTCGTTTCGTTCGTTGGAGCAAAGAGACATTAGAGGAGAAAAACATTTTTCCCCCTCAAATGTCACTTTGCTGCAAACGAACGAAACGAATAAGAACCGAATAAGAAACTAAAACGAAACGAATGTTCGAATGAACTACCGCTAACGAATTTCGTCCGAATTCCGATTCCGAATTGACTTTCACACCCGAATCCCGAAAAACGAAATAACACAAATCCGAATTTAAAACGAAACAAAACAAATTTTTTGGCAGTGCACATGTCTGATTGCTACTGGGATTGGTAGAAGGGAGTTAACTTCAAAGTTTGTCCAGCAAAATGTACTGTTAGTGCAACAAATATGTGCACTACTCAACTGTGTACAAACCCAATTCCCAAAAAGTTGTGTAATATCTACATGAAAACAGAATGCAATGTTTTGCAAACTTCATACACCTATATTTTATTCACTATAGAAAACATATAAAATGTTTAAACTGAGAAAATGTTTTAAGAAAAAAATAAGATAATTTTGAAAATGATATTTCAGCAACATGTCTCAGTTGCAGCAGGACAATGCTAAACTGCATACTATATCTATGACAACCACTTGGCTTTGTAGTAGAAGAGTCCGGGTGCTTAATTTGCCTGCCTGCAGTCCAGACCTTTCACCAATTGAAAAGATTTGGACCATATTGATGCGAGAAATATGACAAAGAACACCCAGGACTGTCGAGCAGTTAGAATCTTATATCAGGCAAAAATGGGACAACATTCCTCTCCCAAAACTCCAGCAACTGGTCTACTCAGTTATCAGACATTTTGGGAGAGTGTTGTTAAAAGAAGAGGGGATGCTACACCATGGTAAACATGGCCCTGTCCCAACTTTTCTGAGACACGTTGCTGCCTTCAATTTCAAAATAACCTTTTTTGTTTTCTTTAAATGTTACATTTTCTCACTTTAAACATTGGATATGTGTTCTATTGTCTATTGTGAATAAAATATGGGTTTATGACATTTGCAAATCATTCCATTCTGTTTTTATGTAGATTTTACACAGAGTCCCAACTTTTTTGGAATTGGGGTTGTAGTTACTAGTTCATTAATAAGGTTACACTTTAGCACTAAGATAGTGACTTTTTTAAACCTTTTTTAAACCTTTTTATCACTTTTTAAAAAAGCATCTCCCCTCACGGATAGTTCAGACATTTGAGCTGGTGTCACTATAGTAAGTCCCATTCCTGCCATGTTGATTGCAGCCTGCATGATTTTCAGCACCACAGAGCCTTTTTGAGTTGCATCCCCCTAAAGAAAATGAGCGTCCCTCCCAAAACTCCAGTGGCTGATTATGACAGACATTGGGTTCTTCAGTATCTTTGGTTCCCAGGGTTTTGGTGATGGTGGAAAACTTGTGAGCCACGTACCTTCCACAATTTGTGAGCAAGGAGTCAGTCCCCTCCCTGGTGATCTGGTTGTAGGGAAAATTTGATCCCCAAAAATATTTTTAGAAATACATAAAAAATAAATATATTACATGACAGTATTCAGTGGCATCTTCTATTCCACAATGGGTCATCTCTTCTGGCCAAAAGTTCCCCCTTCTGCCTTCTTGACATACCAGTTTTAAGGACACAGTGGATTCTCTGAGATTTTCTAAGATCACTATTGTTACTTGGAGAGATTGGCCCCTAGGTTGTCTGCTCAAATCATATATACAGTACCTATACTTTACCTTGGGTTCTACTTCTCGTATTAGATACTGTCTGTCTTGTTATTTGTCTTGTCTTTCAGTCTGCCATCTGCCTTCAGTATTTCTGTTGGTATGTGGGCTCTTGTCAATGTTTTCTTTTTAAGCCACCAGGAAATTAGTTTTGTTTTTGTTCCGGATACATTTGGATTTTTTTTTTTTATTAGATCCGAAATTCAGATCAGTCCAATATTTGTTATTCGGATTTAAGATGGATCCGATATTTCGTTCTAGTTCTAGTTTTCGGATCTATGGAATTGAGTTATTCACATTCACAATTAATTTAAAAAAAACATTGTGGGGTAACAGCGTAAAGTCCTTTATTCACATTTTCCATCGATGTAGCTCCTCGCCAATCATGATGCCCGCCGCTCACTGACTTGACGAAAGAAAAAAATCCCTGCAGTCACGTCCAGACCTGACAAAATCGCTCGCCGCAAGTGACTGCTCCAGGAACAGAGCAGTCATGACGTCATGGCATTTGCTCCGCTCCTTGTTTGCATTCAATTAGCGGACCGACAGCTGTCACTGAATGTAATCGAAGTGGCAGAGCAAGTCCCATGACATCATCACTGAACGACGTGATTGATAATGGATTTCAATTTTGGGACTTTTGTGGGAATTTTGAGTGGGACCCAACACTTTTTTTTGGATTGTCTAGCACCTTTAAGTTCATTTCCAAAAATTTGAATGCATCCAAGTTTCCAAAAATGCAGATATTCGTTCGAATTTCAATTCAGAACAAAACGCATCTTATATGTCTAATAACCACATTATAGAAGGGAGCATTCGTAAGGTGGCTTATGGTTTATAAAGCAGGCACTTCCAAGTTCCTGCTCACTGACTCTGTGCCAAGGAATCCTGAAATCCCTGGTACTCTACCAGGTAAATGTTATCCACACAGCTTTCTAGCTGATACTGGCCCCTCTTTTCCTACCCTTCGATTGGCTTCCAAATGCAAAGGGCAACCACATTAGCGAACCGGAGTAGTTGGGGATTTTTTTTTTTTTACGAGCAGTGCCATGAATAACTGTCTAAAAGAATACAGAAGACCTAGACATTTGTAGCTGCTCTAAAGAAAAATAAACAAGTGAGCAGGCACCTGGAACTGCTTGCTTAACCCCTTAGTGATGGGAGACGTACACTGTATGTCCCCGCCACTAAGTGCCCAGATGAGTGATCGCATACACTATACGTGATCAGCTATTTGAGAATCAGCGGTTATTGTTCTTTAATGGATGCCTCAGTATTGAGGCATCCATTAATGAAAGAGTTAAGCTTTTTTAGACACCCAATCCCTTTCAGGAATCGGGTGTCTGTGCCAGAGCACAATGAAAACCAGACAAGTGAAAGGTACTAGTTAAAATATTTATTAAGAACAGTGTCCACAAGAACAAGCAGAATCATAAACCGGAACAAGCCAGAGTCAGGAACACAGAGATCAGCGTCGTCAGGAACAAGCCAGGAGCAGGAGCCAGGAAATCAGTGTTGTCAGGAACAAGCCAGGAGCAGGAGCCAGAGGAGAAAGTCAGCCAGGATCGGGTCATACACAGAATCAGGATACTCAGAGCAGCAGGAATGCACTATCAGGGAGACCACGCAAGTGCAGACTGGACTGAGTGGTTTATATATAGTGAGTGGGGTGACATCATCACTCAGAGACAGGCTACTCCCATCTGACTCTCTCAGATTATGCTCGCCTGTCTGGCCATAAGAGGGAAATCCCGCGATCGTACGAGAATCGTGCAGTGTATGGAAGGCGTGCAACTGTTTCTACTGTACGGTCGCACGTCTTCCGTCGAACCAGCAGGCTTGAAAACCCGCCGGGAATCGTACGATTCTCGACGAGTTAGTTGCCTGCATGTTCGACAACTGCCGAGCGGGCCGGTGTGAGCACGCGCACACTGCCCGTTTGCAGTCATCGTAAGCCCGCCCCTCATTACAGTCAGGGGGGGCGGGCTTGCGATGATCGAGAGTACGATCTGCCTGTCCAAGATGGGCAGATCGTACTTTTTTTAATCACTTTACAACTATCGCAAGACTAAGGTCTTGCGATGATTGTAAAGTGTATGGGCACCTTAAGAGTGACACTTAGGGGTCTATTCACGAAGCTGCCGAGGGCAGCCGAGTGAATGACCGTTCTGAAGTGAAGTGAGCCGGATACTGTTCGGCTATTCACTTCAGGCTGGTACGGCTAATTTCAGCCGTACATCGGCTGAAATCAGCCATACATCAGCTTGCTTCGTGTGGCTTCGGGTCGGCCGAACATGCTCAGCATGTTCGGCCGACCTGAAGTGCAGAAGGAGTTCGACTCAATATGCATTCGGCTCGGCTGAGCCGCTCGGCCATGATCGGGAGCTGTACGGGCTATTGTGAATAGCCCGTACAGCAGGCTCTCGGTTCGAATTAACCGATGGACTCCCATAACCGAAGCTAGCCGAAGGATCGGCCGAAGCTACGGCTAGATCCTTCGGCAGCTTTGTGAATAGACTCCTTAGTGACAGTGAAACATTTCTAAAATCCTAGGGATGTGAGGTTTTTCCAAATAGAGGACAAATAAATTAATGTATTTAATGCATTTTTTTTAGCTGTGCTAGTTTTCTAAACAATATTACAAATCAAAACTGGGTAAAAGGTGTTTTCTTTACGTTTTTTTCCTCAATTTTAATATATTATTCATTCTAAGTGACACGTTAGGTCCACATATGTGATATACATATATAGCCCTATCTGTCCTCTAAAAAACAATACATAATATGTCTGGATGCACTTAGTAAAAAAGTATATTACTGGTGTGGAAGAATCACACAGTAAAAATGTCACAAGTGCGTGAGTCATTAATGAACAGAAACTATAAACAAGCTCAGTCATGAAGGGGTTTAGGGAGCTGAGGCTACCTTAAAAGACAAAGTAAGCCCACTGGTTTCTTTTTAGGGATAATTCACTGTTGCAAAAGTGCTTGCTATAACCATGGATCCCTTCCAAGATATGTGGTTGGGTGCCAGCCAGTGGCACCCAACCTAGTAAAATAAAAAAAAATAAGTAAAAAATAATAAGAAAAAAATGATTAAATTAAAACAATCAAACGGTGATTAAAAAGTAAAAAAAAATGTCATGGTCCACTTGCCATTATAACCAGTTGATTGGCAGGCTCCATCCCTACAGGGACCCGGGCTCCACTGCATTGTAGGAGGACAGGAGCCTGCCAATCGGCTTGTTACTATTCCCTGGGTGATATTTGGGGGGCGTACAGGGACAATGAGGGCATGCTGGAACTTGTAGTTCAATTACGACATGTCCCAGCATGCTCTCATTGTACCTGTACACCCCCACATATCATCGGTGTGGGTGCAAAATTTTGTTCTGCCCCGGGCGCCCGTTACTCTGGTTATGCCACTGGTGCCAGCTACCTCACTGCCTTAGCAGTGTAGTTTCAAACAATGTTTTTAGCTCTGATGTCCGGTTCAGATGTCTCTTTTTGGTCTTGACTCCAGTTTTCTCTATCAATTTTTCCAGGCTCCTGAACTCTGGCTATCATATTTTGACACTGGCTATGAATAGCCTATCATGTATCTATATTCTCTCACTTGTTCTCACTCTCTGAGTCTATCGATTAACTGAGAGTATAGATTGAATGAGTCTATAGATTACCTGCTAGGAGTCACAAATATTTTTTGTGACTGCTGGAATGGTTACTTTAGTAGAAAGTATTGGGTAGCGTTTGCTACCCAGTTAGCGTTTACATTGGTCAACAAAAGTACTTATATTAAAAGTGTTATATTCCAGGTGTCATTTTTCTAGTAGAGGATAGAAAATGAAATGGAAAATTTGGTAAGTTTTTGTTCCAGATGCAACTGATGGGTAATTCATATGTAACATAACTATGTGGCTATTTCTAAAATGTTATGCAGGAAAAAACATTTTGGTAGGCTTATCTCCACATTAACAATGCAAAAAAATCAAAACAGTAGTTATACGTATGTAAGTGATGTACTGTAAAGCAATACTCCAGTATTTAGCAATATATGTATGTATATATATCTATAGATATCTATATAGATATCTATCTATATAGATAAATATATATCTATATAGATATATATAAGTCCTGTTTCACATTTTATGTGCTTATTGCTTAAAAGGTCATCAATTTTGTTGTCCATATGCAGTTTTCTTTTGAAGCAAAAGCAACTCACCGGTCTTTGTAGCTTTTAAAAGTTTTGTTTTTGTTCTCGTATGAACAGGGTAGCAAAGCACTTTAGTAATGAGGAAACACTTACAAAAATGTGTCTGACACACCTACAAAAACACCTTGCTCATCCCTTGATTATGAGTTTAGTTGAAAAGCAAAAAAAAAACAGGTATATTCCAATATAGTACGTTGCTTCAGGGTAACTGTAGCTATAGATATACCATCAATCATAATAAACTATTTTTCATTAGATACAACCTTATTTAATGACATTGTCTTAGTAATTTACATTTTATAGGTTTTTTTAGGCAGAGTTTTAAAAAACATCATAGATTTTTTTGCTGGCAGGAAAAGGTGTCCAATACCAAGGACTTCATAAAGTACTTTGTATAAAAATAACTTGTATTTTCTTATAAAAAAACAGGAGCACAGGATAAAATCTACAAACATGGCTCTTTTTAACCAGTTGCCGTCCGCCCGTAGTAAAAAAACGGACGGACGGCACTGCAGCATTTGCGGGTTGCTGTCTCCAGACGGCAAATTTTTTCTGCTCGCGTGCGCCCCCTAGCTGGCACGCACGGGCAGAAAAGACCCGACCATTGCACACACCCGTTACCGGGTGTTTCACATATAGGCGATTAGCCGATCGTCTATATGTGCTCGTTCGCGTCTGCCCAGCCAAACCCCC
>NW_017307770.1:83014-83531 GCF_000935625.1 Nanorana parkeri
GGTAATAATAAATGTTTTATCATTTAATATAGGGGAAACTGTTTTTTTTTTTTAAATTTCGGTAATTTTTCCTTAATATAGTAAAAAAATAAAAACCCCAGTGGTGAATAAATACCACCAAAAGAAAGCTCTATCTGTCCCCAAAAAAAGGGTATAAAATTCATTTCAGTATAGCGCTGCATGACGGAATAAATGTCAGTCAAAGTACCGCAGCACTGAATACTGAAAAATGGCCTGGATGGGAAGGGGGTTTAACACCGCGGATGTCAAGTACAAACTCAAAACACCAACACATTTTTAAATACAGCCAATACTCAATCACAAACTATCACATCAATACATCATGAACCAGACAGCAAGTAATTGGACCTGATGGCGAAGTGCAACTGCGATTAGTAAAAAAAAAACGGATACAGTTTATATCGAATCAAAACCAGCCCAGCACAGTTCCTGTGCATAGATGGTGGGGCTTGCTGGCCGCAAAATAGCATCGGATCGGTATCCGGCGGCCAGCGGG
>NW_017307770.1:83885-99594 GCF_000935625.1 Nanorana parkeri
GGAGTGTCGGATCATCCGTTCATCCGACACTCCCGGCGCAGAGATGGGGGGCCCGCCGGCCACCAGATACTGATCTCAGCATCCGACACTCCCGGCACTGAAATGTGAGGAGGGAGCCGGGAACAAAGAAGAACTGCAGGCACATCATGGGGCAGCCGTGGGGCCTCGGCCGGCTGTGAGGACCCTACGAGCAGAACACACACACTGGGTTTTTTTTTGCAACCTGATTCCCCCACCAGGAAACAGCTGAAGACAGAAGACCAGCCAGAAGAGGTAAGGGTAAATAGTTAATTAAAATTACTATTATTTGTAGCCTGATGTTGTATAAAGTACTGTTGGTATTTGTAGTGCTCTATAGCAGGTGCAATTCTGCATTGCAACAATGCAGAATGGCACCCTCTATAGAGGACTACAAATCAAAATAAATATGCTCAAATATATATTTTTTTCGATCTATCTTTTTTCAACTTTATTTCCTTGTGGTTGCTTCAGAGGGTGTGGATTGGGGTGTTTTTTTTGGGGGGAGGGGCAAAAAAATCTTTGTTCCTTAAGTCTGCCACTGCCTTCTACAATATGTAAAGAACACCCCATCCTTTAGAATGGCATCCTACCCCTGCTCACTCAGCAGACCTGACAGGGGAAGTATAAGCTAAAGCCTACCGTGTCTATCACCATCGAACAATATCACATGACCCAAAGGCTAAACCATACAGAGGCCATCCAGATTCTAACATAACCCTCGATCTGCAATCCAGTGCTCTACCTCAGAACTCTACACAGTGAACCTGATGGGGAACTACATTAGGTCTAGCACATCATTACTAGCACATGCAAATATAAAAAATAGGTACTTGCTGAGTTGGTAAGTCCAAACTAGAATAAACAATCAATAACCCCCAAGTAAAAAAATAAATACTTGCTTTGTTAATTGATTCAGGCTTAAATGCAAAAACATCAAAGGTGACAATACCATTAAAATCAGTTGGAGAGATACAAATAGCAATGTGACATTTAAAGAATCACATGCGTTTGTTACAGAATCCTGCTGCACTCCTTACTGCATATCCCAATTAGCATGGGTGCTCGAAATGACTACAGATAGTGCCGCTTGTAGCGAAACTTATCAGAGATGTCACCAGCACATCGAAGTAGAATGAAGCAAAAGTCTGTTTATTGACGTATGTTGTTAAAACATAGGTGCAACCCTGCGTGGCCCCCTGAAAGGTTGCATCTATGTTTTGACAACATGCGTCAATAAACAGACGTTTGCTCCATTCTATTTCAGTGTGCTGGTGACATCTCTGATAAATGTAAAGAGTCACATTCATAAAAGGGAGAGCAAACCATACTCTCTAAAAAACCCCCCACCTTTGGTGTTTTTTTGCTATTTAATTTGGACCAATTAACACAGCAAGTATTTATAAGTCTGACTCTTCTTCTTGGAGTTGGCTAGTCAGCCACGCTGGCTCTCAAAATACCTGAACAACGCCTGCATCCAATCAGATTGTTTGGGTATTTTGACAGCCAGCGGGGCCGACTAGCAACATACTGAAGCTTGGCCCAGTGGGAGATTCCTCCATACACACAGTTTAGTGTAGATGGAGGAATCTGTTCCACTTTTTCCATCTCATCATAGAAAATCTGCAGATAATTTATAGGTGTATGGCCAGCTTTAGACTGTTTTGTGTGCACTCTGGATAGATGTTTCTGGTAGTCTAAACAAAAAGAAAAAAACAGCATTCCTTCTGGATTCTGCAATGCCTGCAGCACATTCTAATATTTTATGATAAAATTAGAAGGCACACCTACTGTATACACAAAATTCTGGTTATTCATTTTTACTGCTTACATACAAAAAAAGGTATATTATCAATTGTAAAGCACCACGCTGTGCTTTATATATATGTATTATTTTTTTTTTTAAACAGTGGTATGGCCACAGTAAGGCTAGAGTGGGGTTAGAACACCTTCCAGTTTTTTTATTGCTGTCTGTGTCCCTGCTGGGACAGGAAATTCCCCCCCAAAAAAATCCAAATTTGTATAGTTGTCACTAGAAGAGGCTGTTAGGATAAATCTGCCAACGGGGGCACTTGTTTTGGTGACTAACACCTAAATGGGAAAAGATTTGGAGAGATTTCTTCCCACCATTGTGTTTCACAGACAAGAAGTAAAGAAAAATCTCCCTAATAGGACAAAGGCAGAAAGAAGTTCCACAGGGATTTCAAACATACCTTACCCTATCCAAAACAAAACAGTGAATTGAATATAGATACACGTAAAAGTAGTATTAATCTCCCAAACTTTTTTTCAATAATAAATCCAGATCAAAAAAATATACATTGCCCAGCAAACTCATTCGTTAAATTTTTTGCCCAGACAATTACAGTCATCATGTTTCTGAACAGCTAGCTTCAGCTCTCTCAGCTTGGCTTCCCTGAACTTCCTTTACAGTGCAAGATCACAAGGGCGAGCACAGTCTTCAGCAGCTGCTGATCTACTAACTTGGAGAAGGGAAAAAGGGGAGGGGGGCAGGGAGCAAGGGAATTACCTAATCTGCTGTGCCTGTATGTGCCAGCTTACACACAAGGGTGGCTCCATAGGACCCTGCAAAGGAAAGGAGCCACCCTAAAAGGGTATATTCGGGCCACTGCTCATGGGGGCCAGCTGATTCTCTGATTCTGCAGGAACCTAAAACCTTTAAACATCAAGGAACGGCATCCATTGTAAGTGGGTAATCATTTGAAATAGGTGAAAAAACCTTTTGACTTTAGTATCGCTTTAAGATAAAGAAAGAATCAGCACTTGTTGCAGAGAAACATTCTAACAAGGTACACATGTAAAAAAGAAATATTATGATTTAGCAACCCTCTCCCTAAAGATTAGTTAGAATTACAATATAATTCAATAAATGTTTAGATCTTGAATACTTAATATTTTTCTTTGGTTTTGCTGCTAATACTATTGATGTTATAAATTAGAATTTCACAAAAGCATTTGATACACTTGCTCAAAATAGTCTGTTACGTAAGTACAACATGTATATAAATAGGTAAAGAACTGGGTAAAGGACAGACAATAAAGAAAGAATAATTGTAAAAGAAATATACTCAAAATTGTCTCATTTAGTATTGGTGTGCTAAGGAAATGTGCCTTGGGTCAAGGTATTTTAATCTTATTATGAATGACCTTTTGGATGGAAAAGAAATCAATGTATACATTTTTTCTTGTGAGAAATTCTTTTAAACAATGATGGTGCATTTTCCAAGATTTGGTTGCCTAAATCTTTATTTTCCTACTGCTACTGCTAGCTGTGATCATAAGTTGAGTCCCCCAAAGGATTGAGAAAGGTGTTAGAAATAGGAGTTCAAAATGAACGGCTTTGAGTAAAAAGAAAATGTTAACCTAACATGAGGAATGTAGCCAAACCAGCAAGAAGGGACAAGAAACCGACTGGGCAAAGTTTAAATAAGTTATATTTCAATTGAGCAGAAAAGAAAATACATAAATAACCTTACTGGTCAATTAGCGAAATAGGGAATGAAGAGCTGAGGCATGTTAGGCAATTGGTACTTTCGTAAAAGGTGAACTCCAGCCAGGGCCGGTGCTTCCACTAGGCAAACTAGGCAGCCGCACTTCTGCCTAGTGTGCAGCCTTGACCACTCACGTCCCCCCCTCACGATGCCTTCCCGTCTATTACTAAGCAGAAGAGCGGAACTTAGAGACACCTTTCTTTCTCAGGTCCCCTACTCTGCTCAGTGTGTGGGGTTTCGATAGCCAGTCAGCTATGGTCTATTTAAATTAAAATAGTCAATAGCAGTCTGGCTATTGCTCCCGGCTGCTTACATCCACCTGTTGCTTGTGGAAGCTATCTGCCAGGAGAATGGATTGGAAGACATCCAGCGTCATCTAGCCTTACTGTCCCTGGGTCACCCCTTTTTTCCATTGGATTTCAGTCATGAAGGCTCAGCTTCACATATAGGCTTTGCCACATCTTCCTGCTTTTAAGAAGCTATGTACAGCACCCTGTCAACCCTTCCACCAGTCATGATCTGCCTGCATTGCATACAGAAGCACAAAGACCTAGCGATGACAAAATAAGGTATGTAATGAAAACAGAAAGTTGTTTTTCTAATTTAATTAGTTTTAATGGCCTGGCCAGGAAGGGGGTCTAAACACCTGGTCTTGAAGTGGTTAAGCATACCACAGGATGAAAATAACATAATTGTGGGAGACAGAAGGTTTTTTCTTGGCTCTTTACTTAAAAAAAATTACATAAAGCACTGTTCATTCTATATAACACAAGCTGGTTAAACAGTATATTTTCAAGCCATTTTCCAGTCTATTCACTATCCTAAGTGCATTCAAACATAATAGATTCCGAAGTCAGACAGGAATAATTCTATCACACTAAAAGGTCTGACCATTTAGGCTACCCAATTGTCTACGTGTGGGGGGAGATCAAATCATAGAACAGATTACAAGTGAATTGGACTGTTAGAATGTTCATTTTCACACTAGTGTTTTGAGATATCTACTGACAACGCCTTGAATTTTGTTGAACTGTCCTTGTGCAAGGAGCTTGAGGGTAAAGAGATCATAATGCATTGCATGCTAGCATTTAGTTGTTTATGTGTTCAACTGACAATACAAAAGGTCAACTGTCATCATTTAGTAATTCATCACTCAAAGCCACAAATACAAGTGTTTGATTAGTTCTTCTCCCATGTAATGAGGAGATGATAAGCAGGAATCAGTTTTCACAAACTAAACAAAACCTCAGTGGTGCTTCCATACGTGAAGCCAGGACTAGTTAACATAGATATAAATCCCAAGTGACACTGAGTTTGCTAAAGCACTGTGTATCATAAACCATTGGCAACTTTTTTTTTTGTTTACAGTAAAATTATGTTTTCTGTCAGCTACATGTCAGCACACACATGGGTTAATCCCACCAATCAGGATCATAACGCATTAATTTGCTACAATGACCCAGCCTGCCGTTCCTTTTTTTCCCCTCCTACAGGTCAGAATCATGGGCAGTGTGCTTAACTGGTGAGGATAAAGTCCTTGCTGCCCGGCTTGGCTTCTTCTGTCCTGAGGCGAAGTCCCTACAATCCTCTCTAACAGATCAGGTGAAAGGGGAGCCCCGCTGACGGCCTTCGGGGTAGGGCCAGCTGGTGTAATTACACCGTGGGATCGTCAGAAGATGGGGAGACATTGAGGCATGAACTCAGATGACATGGAGTTGGAACGCACGCACTTGTCTCTCCTGCCGCCTGGGGCGTGCTGATTGCGCAGGCGCAGTGTGTTCTAATTGGCACAGGCGGCGGGAGTTGGAACGCATGCTTTGCATTCCATATGTTTCTTTTGCACCGTCTAGAGCGCAAGTGTATAGTGTGAATGTGCAGTGTGTGCTGATGAAATTCCGGCGGCGGGAGTTGGAGCACACTCCTCCGCCACTGGGAAAACAGCTGCCAATAGGAAGTCTCCGGGGGCGGGGTCTTTTTCACAGGCACCTCTATTTAAATCACCTGTGCTTATTATTTGCTGGCTGTCTTGAGCTCTTTAGCGTTGCTGGCAAGCCTTGGATCATTCAGCCTGTTGCTCAGCAGATCCCTTGTGTCGGGTGTGCCCTGCTTATAGCACCATGTTGTCTGTTGACTTGCAAGTATGCCTCTGGATAAATTGTCCACCTCTAAAGACTTTAATTCACAGAGAAGGTAAGCACCTGCTCACTATCCTTTGTCTTCACTGTTGTCTAAAAGATGGCTTTTCCAGGAAGCCTATGCTTACTTCTTCTGGTATTAGCTCTTCCAGATCTGGCTCTAACCATGTTGGAGATCATCAAAGGTCCTCTTCTTCCAGCAGCCAGAGGTCCCATTCCGAGAAGAGTAAATAAGTCTGTATATCAGATTTCCTCATATCTATCTGAGCCTTCTCATCACCTGCAGACCCGCCCTGGTGGATGCTGGGCATGTCCTCATTTTGCCATACCAGCAAAGACGGCCTGTGAATCTGGCTTTTTGGAAGCCACAAAGGACACGGATGCACATAATCTGCAAGTTTTGTCTATGATGAAAGACGTCTTCCAGGATACATTGAATTAATTTTCCTCTGGTACTAAGTTTCAGTCTCAGTGCAAACAGCTGCCAGACAAGATTCTCACACTAGGTCGGGCCCTTCAGGGTCTAGCTATACTGCGAGAAGAAAAGACTCTTCTGGTCCGCATTCTAATACTTCCTCCTCAGGAGGAGAAGGAGAGCAGTTTGATCGCTTTGACTTTGCCTTAGTTCAGCCCTTTAAGACAGTTAGGCAAGCTCTTCTTTGGGATGAGATGGTGGAACAGCCGAAGAAGAAAATAAAATATTTTTAGCATGTCAGGAAAGAGATGCTCTGCTTTTCTTTTATGGATGAAATAAAACATTTTATCCTAGTGGAATCAGGTGGAGAAGAAATCTTCTTTTCGAAATAGGTTTTCTAAGCTCTATTCTCTTAAGAAGGAAGAGCTAAAACATCTGGAGGTTGTCCATAGTCAATGCGGCTCTCATGAGACTTGCAAGGCATATCACGTTGCTGCTTAACTAAGCCGTAACAAGAGATATCTTGAAAAAATGGGCAGACTTAGAGCTTAAAAAGATCTACTTATTGGCTGGTGGGGCCTGCAGTTGCCATGGTTGCAACGTCCAAAGCCCTGGAGGCCTGGGTGGATAACACCGAGTCTGCATTCTCTAATGGTCTTAGTAAATCTGAGATCTTAGACCTTCTAAAAAACATAAGGCTGTCTTCTGCCTTATTTGCTGAGGCCTTGATTGATATCATTAATAGTGTTGGGCTGGATATTCGAGTCGAATGTGAGTTTGACTCGAACACCGCTAGCTCGTGTGTTCGCCAACCACATGAACTATAATAAGCGTTCGGCGGTCTGTTCGACCACTGAACGCCCCACAAGGCAATGCGCCTTCTGAAGCTCTAATTGGCTAAAGGCTTGCACCTGACCTCAGGGTACTGAGCCCTGATTGGGCAAAGTAATGATGACTCTGCCCAATCATGGCTCACTGTCAGATGACGTAAAATTACACAGTTGGGTGGAGCTAGCTTTCACCACTAGCTCCACCCAATTGTTTATGTTTTGTCGGCATCTGTCAAAAAGCAATTATGCGGCAGGTATTTGTCGCAAGCGGAGGGGGCGGCGGTCGTCATAAAAAAAAAAATGATATTTCTATTTATTTTTTATTGTTTTATTTTTATTTCTTCAAGTCGTCGTCATCGTGGACAATGCTGGACGTCGTGATTGACCCTGGATTACGGAGATGGATCAATTCTTTGGGGTTTTTCTTTAAAATCCTTTGTTGTGTTTTCTTTTCAATTAAAGGATTTTCCCCAAAAGTCAGTTTTTTATTTCATTTTTTAACCCTTTAGTGAATGGGGTAGTGAAGGGGTACCCTGATGTGAATAAGCCCCCTGCCCGCACCCCCACAACCAACGCCCCAGGGCTTGTGGGGAAGAGGCCCTTGTCCCCATCGGCACAGGAACAAGGTGCTTTTCCAGGGGTGACCCTGGAAAAGCACCCTTCCAGTGCCGAGGGCATGTGGTCTGGTATGGGAGGGAGGGGGGCGCTCGCTTGCCCCCCCCCCATTTACAGCCCTGCCAGGTCTATGCTCAGAGGGTCTGGTATGGAATTTTAGGGGGGACCCCACGTTTCCCCCCCCCCTTTTTTGGGGGGGTTCCTCCTTAAAATTCCTACCAGACCTTAAGGGCCTGCTATGACTTTAAGGGGGAACCCCACCCACTTTGTTTTTGTTACATGGGGTCCCTCCTCAATATTCCTGCCAGACCTTAAGAGTCTGGTATGACTTTTGGTGGGAACCCCACGCTTCTTTTTAAAAAATTTGGTATTGTTGGGGAGGGGGAACTGCACGCTTAAAAAAAAAAAAATCTTTCAGTTTTGCTGCAGCAGGTTCTATACATTGTACAGATGCACCACTTTAAAGGCAGGGTAAGGGGACCCCCCAGGCATGAAATTTAAAGGAATTTTTCATTGTTATTGTTACCCTTTAAGTGATGTTAAAATCACTGCTCCTTTAAAAACTGTATTTTTTCATAGTTTTTTTCTTCATTGATTCCTGTCCCCCAGGGCAGTACCCGGATCCCCATACATCTTTTATGGCCAATAACTTGCATATAAGCCCTCTTAAATGGGACAATTTTTTTGAAAGTTCTACCCCCATTGACTTGCATTGAGTTCAAGCTCGAATTCAAACTTTTTGGATGTTCTAAAGTTCGAATTCGAACCGAATTCGGACCTGTTCGGCTCATCACTAGTCATTAAGTCCCTAGCCAGGATAATGTTGACAGCAGTAACAGGGAGAATAGCTCTTTGGCTCAGACCATGGGTGACAGACCGCACATCCAAGCAAGGATGGTGTAAGATCCCATAAGAGGACCAATCGCTTTTTGGAGGCAATTTGGACACCGTGTTAGCCAGGGTAAGTCTAGCTTCATTCCTCAGGATAGAAGGGTGTTAAAACAGAAGAATGTACTATTTCGAAAAGCAGTGTTGGACAGGGGGAAGGAGGCAAGAACATATATACCAGGGAAATAATTTTGAAGACCTTGAATGCCCTTGAGTTCTTTTTCAGGATCCAAGAAGGGAGCTTCCGCATCCAGTCAAGATTCTCAGAAATCTTTTTGAAGGTTTGCCCGTCCAGATTTGTCATGTTGGCACGGGGTTAGCCAAGTTCCTGCAAATCTGGGTGGATAATGTTGCAAAGAAAATTCCCTCTTGCCGTGCCAAAAAGTCAATCCTTTTTTCATTTGTGGAGAATCTGTTGACTCAGGGAGCAGTAGTTGCAGTTTCCCAGCAGGAATGTTTTTCAGGCATTTATTCACCTCTTTTTCTGGTAGAGAAAAGAACAGGGTATTGGGGACCAGTAATCAATTTGACATACCTGAACAGGTACATAAAAAATACTACTTCAAGATAGAGTTGTTACAGACAATTCTGAAGATAATCCAGCCCAGGGATTGGCTTGTTTTCATCGAAGAGACGCCTTCTTACACATACCAATCTGGTGTTCCTTTCAACACCACTGTATGTTTTACCTGATGAAGAGGATCCTTTGTGACCTTGAAGCGTTCGTTGTTTTTTACCACGATGCACGTCAATAAATAGACGTATTTTGCAAATTTGGAGTGCCGGTGTCTCTCCTTTAGCTCACGATTGTTACGGCTGCCACCCGTTGACTACCGCAGCACCCAATTCTTGAAGGGATTTACGCGGTCAGGAGTGCGATGGGACCATGGACTACCTTTCAACACCAGGCACCTCCATTTCCAATTCCTCTGCCTACCCTTTGGCCTTACCACATCTCCCAGAGTCTTTACCAAGGTTCTTCTGGCCTTAGTTGTCTTGCTTCGGGAGAAGGAGGTGCGCATTTTCCATTACCTGGACGACATCCTGCTATTGCATCAAAGTCGAGACACATTGCTGGAGCATCTTACACTAGTGGTAGCAACGATGGAAGAATTTGGATGGCTAATAAACTGGGAGAAGAGCCACCTTATGCCCACACAAGATCTAGTGTGCCTAGGGGCCAGGGTAAATGCCGAGCATAGTATCTCTTCCGGCAGAAAAGTTTCCTATTATCTAGCAGCACCTGTCATTTGCCCTGTCAAATTACCTTCTGTCTGTCTCCTAATGTCTTCAAATAATAGGCATCATGGTATCCACCATTCCCTTGGTCAAGTGAGCCCAGTGGAGGTCTTGCTCCTTTTAGGTTGGGATTCTGAAGCAGTGGGAGTCGGAAGATCTCGAATAGTTGATTCGGATCACTCCTCAGATGATGAAGAGTATCGGGTGGTGGTTCGAAGATCTGAACCTTCATGTTGTTGCCATTCTCTTTGTATGATTTTGTGGACGATAATCTCAACGGATGCCAGGGAGACAGGCTGGGAAGCCAGCTGTGTAGACCAGATAGCTGGTTCTTCCCTGTGAAAGGAGTGATGTCCAATATCCTAGAGTTGAGGGCAGTGTTTCAGGCCCTGTTGGCTTTTCAGAAAATAATTGAAGGGAAGTCAGTAGGGGTGCGGAAATTAACGATTAATCCGTCGATTAATCGTTAATTTCTTTGATCGATCAAAATTATTTTGATCGATCAAAGTACTCACCTCTCCGCCGGCTTCCGTCGGAGATCCGGTGACGTCACGGATATCGGCGTCCCCGGACTCCTCCCCCCCTCCCCGAGTGGCTCTGTCGGCTAACGAAGGGAAGGGGGGAGGAGTCGGGTGATGTAGTTGTCCGTGATGGGTAACGAAGGGAAGGAGGGAGGAGTCCGTTGACGTAGATGTCCGTGACGTCACCGGACTCCTCCCCCTTCCCTTCGTTATCTCAGCTGCGAGGACCCAGCAGCAGCCACCTGATACAGAGACCTGCCTCGATGTTCCCGGCCGCTGTCCCCCCACGCTGGTATGTTTTTTTACAGCACCCTGCTCAAGCTATAGAACATGGAATAGAATATGGCTGAAACTGACTATATTCTATTCCATGTTCTATAATGTCATTGTACTACTAGGAAACTACAAGTCGGCAGTTCAGCTGGGACGGCAGCCTCAGGCAATATATCAGCCGCCATTCAACATACATTCTGGACATCCTGATCCTCCTCACAGGCCGGTTCACATCTGGTTTCCAGACCCACATAAGTAAGTACATTATACATATATATTTATTGTTCCTGTCACCTTCCCTGATATGTTCGGTCCAGGCAGTCAGCTGACCTAGTTTTGCGCCCTCTTGTTGTTCTAACAAGGCTGGTTAGACCCCACAGAGCCCTGCTACCCTGGTGAGGCCCCCTCAAAGCTCTGGTGAGACCCCCCTCTGTATGTGCATTATAATTAATCAAAATTAGTCGATTAATCGATTAAAAAATTTTTTATTAATCGAACAGGAAAATTTTAATCATTACCAACCCTAGAAGTCAGTCTTAGTGAAAGTAGACAACACCTTTGCAGTGGCGACTCACAGCCAGTCCTTACTGAGGGAGGTATTGCCGATCATAGACTGGACTCAAAACAGAATTTCGTATTTCGGATTAAAAAAAAAAGACTGTTTAGTTGACCAATCAGAGGTTTTCTCTTCTGCTGCTGATGGTTGCATTACAATACAGGCAGGAAATACGAAATTCCGAACGGATTTTCGTTCCGTTACGAACATTCGTTATGATGAAGTTAAAAAGCAAAAATACCTTTGTTAATATTAGAGTCGATGGAGTCGAATTTCGTATTTCGGATAAAAAAAAAATTAATCTTGTCATGTTTTTCAACCTCAGTCACAGGGGTACTATTAGCTCCCATTTCAACGAAATTCGGATCCGAAATTCGTAAACGGAATTTCGTATTTCGGAAACTGCAATTCGGATTTCGGATGCTTGTAACTAAACGAATCGCACATGTCTAGTCTACAGACCGTTTCTACGTCATCCCTGCAGGAGCCAAGATAGGTACTAAAGTGGAGTAGACTCATAGATTTCTAGGTGGTGAAAGCTATAGCGCTGGCCAACAGAGCCAAAGACTTGCCTGTACCAGTGTTTCAGCATCCTGGGGTGCGTCAAGTTGAGTTTCCTTAGAGACTGTCTGTAAGGCAGCCACACGGTCTTCTGTACATACATTTATGCTCATTATTGTGTAGATCCAGCTACCTTGACTATGGTTGGCTTTGGCCGTAAAGTTATTTCTGCTGCTACAGGGTGTGATTAAAATTGATTAAAGCATTCCCCCCCTATTGTGGCTAGTTATTTCCCATGTGTGTGCTGACATGGAGCTGACAGGAAAACTGGAAAATTGTATTTCATACTTACCGCAATTTTCCTTTCCTGTCTGCTCCATGGCAGCACAATGCCCACCCAGGTTGTTTAGTTAAGGAACGGCAGGGCGGGTCATTGTGGCAAATTTATGAGTTACGATCCGGATAAGTGGGAGGAGGGAGGGATTAACCCATGTGTGTGCTGCCATGGAGCAGACAGGAAAGGAAAATTGCGGTATAAAATAAAATTTTCAGTTTTTTCACCTTTCTTTCATCCTTTGTTGTATATTAAAGAGGAACTTCACCCTTATATTTAAAATGCCAACAAAGGCACCTTTAGAAATGTTTTAGTAATGACAATCTACAAACAGATACTTATAGACAATTGCCAGATTTTTATTCTTTGCATACCTTATTTTTCTTTTCCTCCCCATTCTTCTCAAAGTGGGCATTTTTACTAAGGACAGATTAATATATCTCCCTTTACTTCCTGGAACTCTGGCACATGTGACTAGGACATGTCACCATGCACATTATCTCGAGGGAGAAAAATGCCTTTCCCTGAGATCTCATGAGATTAAAGATGACATTTCCCAGCAATGTATCTTTTCTGGATGCAACGCTTTGGCTCATTAGATCACTAATGCCCATGAGGACCAGGAAACATAACCCAACATTAGCACACACATAACCCATAAGCTGATGATCAGGTCGTCACAGTGATATCACAGTTTCAGCACATACATTGGTCTTTCCACAGTAAAATCCCACCCTCAGCATGCAGATTGTTCTATCCACAGTTAGATCCCATCCACAGAATACACATTGGCTTTTCTCCAGTGAGATCCCACCTCCCATACAAGAATCTTTTTTTTGCCAGTGCTCCCCAGTTTCCCCTCCAGAAGTTTTTCATGGTGCAGTCCCACACTCTCACCACACAAATTTCATATAGATCATTGTCCCTATCCTTTTTAGTAAGGTTTCAGTAACGATGCTAGAATAGAAGGGCAGGTTGGTTTTTGTATGTGAGAATCTATAGTGCCGTTATTTGTGTGTAATGTAGGATGCATATTGGTCTTTCCCCTGTATCTTACCTTCAACACACAGCTTAATTATGATTATCCATGCCAGAAGCGAGATGATTCCTACAGTATGCAGTGCTCTTTAGCCAGATTTTACACCAGCAGGGTATGTGCATTTTTCCATTAGTGACTAGTTTGTTACCCTGTCTGCAGGGTTCCTGCATTTTCCACTCAATAATCAGCTTCAAAAGCAAGTGCATTAACCCTTGGTGAAGAGTCTGCATGTGCATTAACCCATCCTGTTCTCAGTGTAAGAGTATTAACCAATTTACAACCAGTCACCATCTAATGTATGTTACATCCGCAGTGCCCATTCCTTTGTGCCTAAGTGATAAATCCTGAATGCCCAGTTCTCAGCCCAAGAGTAATAACCCCTAAACATCCAATTCCCACCATGGGTGTTACCCTCCTAGCACACAGTCCTCAGTGCATGTGTGTCGACCCCTTAGTGCCCATCCCCATCTCCTGTACCTTAACCCTTTAGCACACAGTACGCAATGTTTGTGCTTTAACCTGCCAGAACCTGGCCAGAGGTGTTAACCCCTTAGCATGCAGTCTTCAGTACATGTAGGATAATCCCTCACATTTATTTAATATACCATACCAAATATCAGTCTCAGCTCCACTGCCCCTGCCCCTGATCCCAGCTCCATTGCTACATTTCCTTATTAGACATTCTCTGGCAGCATGCATGAACCTATCCCATCTCCCATATCCCAATGCAATCTCCACTGTTCATGGGGTCCATGACATAGTCCATGCTAATAACCTGCTTAAGTTTTGTTGTCCCCTTTTCAACCTCCATTGTTCCCAGCTCCACTGACACAATCCTCCTGTTTCAGTGTCCTCTGCACAAACTTTTACAGTTTGCTATGCTGCTGACACTCTCCTTGCCACCTCCACTTTCCCAGAATAATCTGCTTCACTTTTAGTAGGCCCATTTCCAGGACACTGATTTTGACCTCTAAACCCTCCCATGTTGCTACTTTACAATTAGTCAACTTTGTATTTGGGAGCCAAGTGGATTTTTTAGTGCACTTCCCTGCCCTTGTATCAGGAAAGTAAAGAATGCATGGCCGACAGGCAGGTCAAGCATGCTGCTATGCCCAGAGATATGCGCATGGACATGGCTCATGACAAAGAGCTACATTGGTTTGGACGTCTCTGTGTAGGATTGTGTTGGATAGTGCATGTGCACATGAGCGAGAATGAGCGTGCATGTGCATACTGCTCTTGGTGCCCATTTTTACACATAAGCACCATTGAGGAGAGTTGCTAAGTGGTCATCAGCTCCTGCTACCTGACCTGTGTGTTGTTTTCCTGTACTTTGACTCATCTTTCTTGACTCCACTATATCCTGATACCTGACTACTGACCCCGACTTGTACCCTGACATCACTCTTTGCTTGTCTTCCAACCTTACTGCCTGCTGTTCCAGTGTCCTGGCTGTTGCTGATCCTGGCCTCGGAAACTCTCAAGTTTCCTGACGGCCTGCTGATACCTAATTGCATCTGAACCAGTTATTTGCATCTATGCCATTCTGTGTCCTGCACACTATGTTCCAACTCCAGGGGGAGTTGGATAGGAGGTGTATGGGAAGCCATCACTTCACTTGGCTTTCACCAGATACGTGACACCTTGTCTTTCTGCTGTATGGCTATGTCCATATTTTTTTGTGATATTTATTTTGGAAAGATAAGTAACCACCATTGTAAGTCAAAAGGTTAATGGTACTGCCCATTGCTTTGCAAAAGACCAACAGGTTCCCACTATGACAACGTCAAAAGGTCCAGTGGAAAACATACCTTATTCATTATCCAAAAAGGCAATTCATTTTTTTTGTTTTGTAAAATATATAAATACTTTATTTAGGCACAAAAAATACCCAAAATGCATTCATGTGCATATATCAACTTCCATAAAATCACTTCCATCCACAGTTCCAACCATATAAAATCCCGATACATAAAATTCAAAACAAAAACGAACAACTTGGCCAAAGATGCATCCTTAGAACATTTCTATTAATGGATAAATAGCTACTTATCACCATCCATATAGGTCAAGGACATGGACTATATTGCCAAAAGTATTGGGACGCCTGCCTTTACACGCACATGAACTTCAATGGCATCCCAGTCTTAGTCCGTATGGTTCAATATTGAGTTGGCCCACCCTTTGCCGCTATAACAGCTTCAACTATTCTGGGAAGGCGTCCACAAGGTTTAGGAGTGTGTCTCTATGGGAATGTTTGACCATTCTTCCAGAAGCGCATTTGTGAGGTCAGGTACTGATGTTGGACGAGAAGGCCTAGCTCACACTCTCCCAAAGGTGTTCTATCCTGTTGAGGTCAGGACTCTGTACAGGCCAGTCAAGTTCCCCCACCCCCAAACTCGCTCATCCATGTCTTTATGGACCTTGCTTTGTTCACTAGTGCGCAGTCAAGTCGGAACAGGAAGGGCCATCCCCAAACTGTACCCACAAAGTTGGGAGCATGAAATTGTCCAAAATGTCTTCCTGGAGGTGATTGGAACACCTGAATTCAATGATTTGGAGGGCTGTCCCAATACTTTTGGCAATATAGTGTATGTAAACTTGACGGGCAGCCAATTCCAGTGCCCAAATTTCCAGTTGAGTGGAATCCACACACTCAGTGATGTAAATCAGGTGGGGGAATCTTGTTATTAGTGTCAAGTAAATTGATAGAAACCCTCTGGATGTGATTTGTGTTCAGTGATAATTCCACAGGAGTACTATATTGGAATCAATGTGCATCCTGAGGTGCTTGATACCAGGGGCGGACTGACAACACATGGGGCCCCCGGGC
>NW_017307770.1:106888-109200 GCF_000935625.1 Nanorana parkeri
AGATGGCACCAGGATGCACTATGGGAAAAAGGCAAGCCGGCTGAGGCAGTGTGATGAGAAGACACTGGGATGATTAACAAAGAGTGGCCCAATTTGATATGCCTGTTTAATTAGTTCTTCCTGCAACTAATTAATAAAAGTGGCACATATCAATTCATTTATTTGTCACATAGTGGTGGTGGACCAGATCTGAGTGCGCCTACTCCAATGTGCGCCAAAATTGTAGCTCAAATCAATTTTTCACTGGAATCATCCTAAATTGTCTCTTCCTCTCCTTCCTGCACCTCGCTGCCCATCCATACACATTCCCATCTCCTCTTCTTCCTGTATTGCTGCACATCACTAACTGTCCATTTACACACCCTCTCCTTCCTGCATTGCAGCACCTTGCAGCCCATCCATACACATCCCCCTCTCCTTGCTGACCACAGACATCCCCCTCTCCTTCCTGTATTGCTGCACCTCAATGCCTGTCTATACACATCCCCTTCACCTCTCCTTTCTGCATTGCTGCACCTCACTGCTCATCCATACACATGCAATGCAATCCACTGCAGTATGGATTCTCACTGTCGCTCTTCCTCACTACAGTATTTACACCACTTTGGCAATGGTGAATATTTTACAACTGTTTTAAACTAGAACATTGGCGCTGCTTCATTATTATTTTGGCACACATGATCAGACATTTCTAACGGTTGCATATATATTTGAATGTGATTTGGCAGTTGGAAAGATTTTGTCACTCTTAGAGTCACTTCAAGTCTAATAAAGTATCCAGAGTTGAAAACAAATCCAGGAACCAGAAGGTCTCAGCAAGCCAATGGGAATAGTAGATCCTGTAATTTAGCAGTGATAGCTGGAGGTCATGGCACTGATTCTAAAGAGTTCCCAGTTTTTGGAAAGCTTGGCTTTTCTGATGATTCTAACTTACAGAGAAAATTATATGGCCATGTAGTTACCCTACAGCTAAAGTAAAGATAAATGGCTTCCTCACTAACACCTTGCTTATATCAAACGATTACCGGCCAGGATGTCCATTATATCCACTGCTCTATGTTGTTGACACAGATCACCTCACTCACGCTTTACAATAAAACCCAGATGTAAACCGCCACCAAATTTGAGACACCCATTACAAACTGTATGTCTTTACTGATTGTCTATCTGCAATAACCAATTTCAGTAATTCAAAAGCTTAAGTAATTTAAAAATCAGATAAATGTTAAAAAATTGTTAAGCCTCTAACCTGGTAAGCCAGTCCAAAATCTGTTTTCCTTTGAAGGCCACTAATATAGATATTTGGAGAGGGTGAAGGGGAACGAATGTGAAGTTAAAGTTCCTGATAAGGTTAATGCTTATACAACCCTATAATGCTAACACACATCTGGACACAAGAAAACGCACAAAAGCTGCCACCACTCACAGATTACGGGTTTGAAGTATCCTGACACTTCTTGGGGCTCTGCTCTAGGGGCTAGAAGGATAAGTCTGGAGCATAGCACCAGTGAGCAACTGGACCCCAAAAATATGGACAATTATTGAATTTCAGACAACAAATGTTAAAGTTTGTATCATAGTGCAGTTGTTGGCTCCAGTCTATCTCTAATCAGATTTGAGATGCTATTAGTTGCATGCTAAGCTAATTGCTATTTGTATGTTTAGACCTAGAAAAAAGCTGCAACTTTCCCTAACTGTGTAGGCATGTGATATAAACATGTAATTGTGCTCAGTGATCACAGTCCTCATTTATCTATGTTTAGAGGCTAAACACAGATATCTGAGCCAAATTATTAATAAGTCTTCAATATTTCCAAGTTTGTTGGGCATTTACAGTATACACTGTGTGTAAATCGCTCCACACAGCCAATCTTTTGCATTAATAATATCAACTGTGTACTGTGAGAGTTTTGCGTCATTAAACTTTAAACTGCAATCTGGGATTGTGCTAGGAAATGCATATCAATAAAAAGTCAATGCAAAGAACTTTCAAGTAACTAAGAAACAGTACATCTAGGTAAGGCTCTTGAAGCATCCTCATTAAGCATATTACCTGTATTTATCACAGGGGTGCGTACAGACTATTTGCATATGATTGGAGTAATAGTGATGTCTGTTTGTTAACCAGTGATACCGATGCTGGAGCATCAAAGGAGCATATGCCATGCCAATCAGAGCAGATGCAGCGGAAATTAGCTCTATTCCCACTGCTACCTAAACTCTAGAAAACACCTTGCTAGAAATTGCCTGTCATTTACCTTTTAAATGACCGAGGGGATGACCAAGAAGAAGAAGAAGAAGAAGAAGAAGAA
>NW_017307770.1:118190-119496 GCF_000935625.1 Nanorana parkeri
AGAAGACTGGGGAAGAAAAGATAAATAAGGTATGCAAAGAAATTATCTAGAAGTATGTTTTTGTAGATTGTCATTACTAATCATTTCTAAAGGTACCTTTGTTGCTATTTTGAAGGCATGGGAAAAATTCCTCTTTAAGAATATTTCAATATTTGAAAGTTTAGTCTGACCACAGCTACATGTTCACATTTTTGTCCTTAAGATCAATAACATGGAACCATGTTTGAAATCAGTTAAATACAGTTAAGTATAGCTGCTTTTACATTTTCTTTAAACAAAATGTTTATTGAGTTTTCAATAGAAACAAACAATAACAAGCAATGAAGTACCCACGCAGGGGATAAAAACAGACTGTAAATGCGATTGCAAAGGACTGGACATGTAAAGGTAAGGAAAAGGGGAAAAACACAGGTCCGACACCTTTCCAGGCTGAAAAAACACAAAGGTAGTAAAACATCATAATAGCGTATTGCAATATAAACCAAACCATATACTCATAAAAGACCTTCTGCGTAGGATAAAAGAGTAAGGAATATACGAAGATGTAAGGACAGGGGCCAATTCCCCTAAGAACAACAGAAGTAGCGGGGGGGAAAATGGGAGAAAGAAGAAAGAGAAAAGGAAAAGAGAAAGAAAAAGGTAGAAAACCCTACAGGACAGAAGAGAGAAGTGAAACAGCAAAAATAGGGTCCCCACAACCCCCCACCTCCACAAAGGGCTCAACTGTAGGTATAGCTGCTTTTACATTTTAACTTAAAATCTAGCAGATGTAATCCGCCAAAATCTGGTTTTATGAATGTCCTTACATTCAATCATGAAATGTTTTGATAAGGAAGATAATATTAATGATAAAGTCCACTTAGAGATTTATGATTGCCAAACCATGAGAGCGGTAGTTACGATCAGACAAATCATCAAATGGGAGTATTTTAACAGTAAAAGATTCTACTTTCTAAGATCAGAAAAGTCTGCTTTGGTCAGCAGGGCCCCCAAGTAGGCTTTGATTAAGAAAAAGCTTATCCCTATTGTACTGCTTCATAAAGAGCTTGATCTGGTTGGAAATGTACCATGTGAATCTAAAGATGCTGTATACTGGTGATAATTGTTTAGTGGACATCTTGCAAGCTACTTTGAAGTATGGGAGTTTTGTAAAAAAAATACCCTTGCAGTGTCCCCCCTTCCTCAAGTCTCTTCTCTTCGGCACTCTGGCTGGCAGTCGCATTGTACATGAGGACAGCGAGGGTATGCTTACAACCCTGAGTGGTGCAGAGAAGATGTGAACCTTCCAGAGCAAGGGGTTCGGCAA
>NW_017307770.1:120159-120997 GCF_000935625.1 Nanorana parkeri
CCACCTTATGCGGCGCCCGTGACGGGCCCCCTGAAGGCCGCTGGCCCTCGGGCAGTGCCCGACGGACCGAATGGTCAGTCCGGCCCTGCTTGATACTACAAGTACCTTGTTACACAGAGTCCACGTAGTCAACATTTACATCCAAGAATTCTGTATGGTTTGTATATGAAGTAAAGTCACCATATTCTCATGACTAACTTGATAAGTAGGTTGTAAATATAATGCATAAGCCACTCCAAATACTATGGAAGTTATCCTAGATGTACTCTTCAGGTTAAACAATCCTGGTTATCTACTCCAAGTGCAGCAAAAGAAACCAGATGATTGAATGAAAAAGATCTCACCCACAGTTCCATTTTGTCAGAGAGCTATTCATGCCTAAGATCCATAGAAGTCCCAGTTCGGAGGTTGTTGTAGGCTGCCTCTAGATCATCATTTATGTATGGAATGCATCAGCCACCACACGCTGTGGTGCATACATCTAACGCGTTTCGTTCTATCGCAAACTTCCTCAGAGCAAAGCGCCACTATTGCACCTTAATCTTAAACAACTATACATACTTACTGTGGAGGAACCAGAAGAGTGTTTGTGGCAGGAACGCTGCATATTTGGTTTACTTCTGTTGAGGTCATTAAGTGTCTTCCTCATCATTAAGTGTCCAGTAAGGGAATACATTTTTTTGTCACAGGTAAATGTAAATTTCAAATTCCACATATTGTGATTCAACATTCTCACTAATTTCCTCCATTGAATTCCTAGTTCCTGTCCACAAAATGAGGACAACATCAATCTACCTGTGCCACGATAAAACGTGGCACAGGTACATCGAGTAGTCCT
>NW_017307770.1:121092-151672 GCF_000935625.1 Nanorana parkeri
GGACCCAACCATCTCTGGAGATCTTGATCCAGCTGATTTCAATGGCACTCCTCATTTCTTTGGACAGTTTTACATCACCCACTTTGGGGTAAATAGCAACTGGTTGCGGTTTATAATTGCAGCCATTCACTGCTCATCCTCCTCATCTATCACAACCCCTTCCTTTTAGATTGTAAGCCCTCACGGGCAGAGCCCTCCTTACCATCTTGTCTTGTGATTGCTATGTCTTCCTTATATTGTAAAGTGCTGCACAAACTTTTTTCATCCCTCGGCTTCGTCACAAATAATACACCGTATTATACGTGATGACTCATGGGTAATTAGACTGCCAAAGTGAAGGGGGAGAAAGGCTGCAGGGATTGGTCTAGCAGTCAGGCAGGATTGAGGCCTGGGTGAGTATATCGTTATTATTTTAGACCCTAGACCAAAACCAGTACTTAACCTTTGCAGTGGGACTACCCCTGCACTGAGTTCTTCAACCACTTCCCATCCGCCGATCGTTGAAAGACGACCGTCTACTTTCAAGCGGTCCGGCGTCTGCATTGTATGATGCAAGTGAGGGTGCGCCCCCCTCCTTACCTCCTGTCGCTGTTGCTGTCCCCGCCGCTGTTGCACCCGCGATCCCGGGTGTTCATCCATCCCAGGCGATGTGGCTCTGTGCACTGAGAACGGAGGGAGATCAGTCCGCGATCTCCCTCCGCTCTTCTCCTGGTCTCTGAATGCAGGAAGTGATGTATATTACATCACTTCCGCATTCCTCTGTCACTCTCCGGTACAGAAACCGGAGAGAAGCTGATGAAGCAGAGACCCCTGATGTCTCCATAAAGGGGACCTGTAACTGTAATTTGTTATCACATAGGAGCACGCTATGTGATAACAATAAAGTTAAGTGAGAAAAAAAAATTGCTCACAAAATAAATAAAAATTTACACACACAAAACTAAAAAAAAACCACAATTTTTTAAAAAAGTCCCCTACCCCCACATAGATGCGCAAAATGCATTACATGCGCGTACACGCAAGAACGACAATTGCTCCAATTATGCAGCACGGATGACACTGATGAGCCATGCCTATGGGCAATTTTGGCTATGGTGTTTTTTTGCAATTTCGCGGGCGCGCGCAATTTTAGGGCTTGACATGTTTGGTGTCTATTTACCCGACGTGACCCCGCCTTTTATATTTTACCAAAAAATTGGGTAAAAATAATTGTTTCCTAAAATAATAAAGGGAAAACCATTTTTTTAAAAAATATTCTGTACTTTTTTTGTTATATATAAAAAAATAAAACCCCCCAGTGGTGATTAAATACCACCAAAAGAAAGCTCTATCTGTCACCAAAAAATGGTACAAAATTAATTTCAGTACAGCGTTGCATGACGGAATAAACGTCAATCAAAGTACCGCAGCGCTGAATACTGAAAAATGGCCTGGACAGGAAGGGGGGGTAAACACCCCGGTCAGCAAGTGGTTAAATATGCATTCTTTTACTAAAACTAAAGCACATTTCTATTTCCTCATGTTTCCAATTGTGATAGCCTTTAGTATTTGGTGATTAGTTTTTAGCTTTTATAATGGCAATTAAGCCCCATTGTTTAGTTAAGCCAGTCCTGTTGAGGAGTAAAAACGCATTCAGCTCTTCCAATGAACAAGCGCATCTATTTTGCATGAATGACCCTTTATTTGCTCCCAACAAAAGAATTAAACACAGAACAAGAATGCCACACGAATCAAAATAAACATTTCGGCTAGAAAACAATAGGTGTTGCTGGCAGATATTTCATTGACCATTCAAATACAAGACAAAAACAATTTCCAGTTCATGTTTGATATTTTTCCATGTACAGTACTTGGCAATGAATTCAGCGTATTAACTGCATATTAACAAAATTTAATGTAGCCATGCAATGTGTGGTAATGTGCAACAAAACATCTATGGAAATGAAATATTTAGTATACGTGAGTAGTATTAATAGTGCAAGTACTGAATGCAAATAACATTTTTATTGAGGAATTTCAATTAGTCAGAATACCTGTTAGTATAGAAGAAAATAATAGCCTGCTATATTCCTATCTACTTGTATTGCAAATAGCATTTTGCCACAATTTAATAGTAAGTGCAGCTATTGGAAGATCCATCTGGACCCAGCACAATGACCTCCTCAGTTGTGGTAATGGTGGTAGAGGTGGAAGCAGAGGAGGCCTTGGAGCAGGTGTTTCCAGCAATTGCCCAGGTCTCAGTGGTGGTGTTGCTTTCGGCTGCCTGACTGCAGTAGGAGTCAGGTGTTGAATTCTCTGCGTTCGGAGTCGTAGTTTCGGTAGTGGTGATGACAGGGTTGGTCTGGTTGTTTAATGTTTCAGGTTCTCCACTTCCAATGAGGACACGAATTAAAGTAGGTGAGATGGAGTTTGTGGTTTTTATGTGGATTGAAGTGGGGCTGATGTTCTTCGTCTCAATATTGACAACTGTTGTTTTATTTATTAGCAGACTTTTCACCTCTTTGTTGTTTATCAGCTATGTAAGGATTTTTACAGCTAATAGGCTTCTGCTTCGCACTGTAGAGACTGTTACGTTCTCTTCCGGGTAGTTGTGTACTGTTGGTATCACAAGCGATATGGCAGATGCATTAGTGCATTGTGTCTTGGTGTTGTTCGTAGCCTCTGGATTTGGTGGTAATGGTGTTGACACAACTGTTAGAAGAAAAATACCGAAAATATGACACAAAATATATAAATGATAAAAAATTAAAAATCTTAGGTCCTTGAAAAACAGATGCAAGAAACATTATTGTTATCTACGACTAAACTGTACAAATGTTTGCCTTGGCAGCTAATCACAAAAAACAACAGTCATGTGATGCAGATGCTGTACCACAGTCATATCATTTTTAAAATGTAATCTTAGGACAAAAGATATTTTGATATTTTCTCTACATTTTTGGTAAAGATCATTTTTATCTTCACTTTCTGTGCAGTGTATGAATGGTCTTTAAATCGATCTAAGCCCTAAGGGGAAATTTTATTTGCTAAGGCATTCTGTATCATAAACAGTCCCCATGCTTTTTTTTCACAATACTGTTTTCACCTTGTTTTTATCATTTTTTTCAATCCCATTGCTGCTGATCTTCTTCAGGCTCTTTTAGCCACTTCATGTCTATATACACTCCAGCTTCAGCAGCACATAATTGCTCTGAACTGAACTGAATTCCTGAGAGTGACCACAGTGGATCATGCCACTTGTAGTCTCCTCCACCAGGGGTGTACGTTATAAGGTGACTACACAGCAGTGACGTGCGATATCTTTGGTTCCGGGTGAGGCATTCCCCAGCCTCACCCCCAGCACGTCCCGCAGTCTGATGAAGCCCCACCCCCCAGCCCACCGAAGCTCCGCCCCATCCACCCAAGCCCTGTCCCCAACCCGTCCCCAAGCAAGTGTGAGGGAGGGAGTAGACAGGGAAGAGCCTCCCTGTCCCTCACTTGCTCGTCACTGCTGAGGCATCGAGATCGATGGCCTCAATGTTTGTTTTTTTCTTTTTTTGATTGGACAGCTTGGACCAATGCCGCTTTGCCATTTGTCCAAGCCATCCACAGAGCTCACGCCTCTAACACAGATTAGAGGCTGTGACAGCTCTTGCCTCACTAGTTAGGTTACACAAGCAGTGGGGAAGCCTGCTGCTGTGTAACCTAACTACCTGTCAAAAGCCAGATGCAGCGCTGCCTGTAATTACAGGCAGAGCTCCGTCCATGACAGGTTACCCAGCGGGGAGGATTTCCCTGCTGTGTAACGTGTAACACGCTGATCTGAATGGAGAAAAAGCTGTCAGCTTCAGACTTGAAGCTGACAGCTTTTTACTCCATAATAATAGCTGAGACTCTGCCTCCCCTACCTCCCCTGACCGCACGTCCCTGCTACACAGGCACAACATGAAGTGTCAGCCTAGCACAGGAATTGCCTGACCAGGGACTTTCATGACAGACTCACCAGATATTCTTTAAAGAAGCACTACAAATGTAAAAGTATTGAAATTAGATTACCATGTTAAAGCTTAAATACAATTTTAGTGATTGGGTTTAGATCTACAATACGGACCTAACTCCGGCAAGCAAATTTTCCCTAGAAATATACTCCATTTTCTCTAGACCAGGAAAGGTGTTCTCCAGAAGAAAGGAAGCATGTGTGGCTTTAGAACTCTCCTACCCATATACAAGCCACCATCTTGGTATAGGGACCAAAATGGCCTGGACAAAAAGGCATATGTACACTGGTACAATTAGGGACTGGAATGATAGCAGGATCCCATGCTTGCAAATCAGACAGTTACCGTATATAAATATTGGTCCTATTGCCTTAAAGTAGGCTACATACTAGAGTTTTTTTTATTGTCAAAAATGCAATAGAAAACAGGTAGTTTAGGAAATTGTATCATATAGGTGCCTTAATGGCTATGGCAGTATACTAGGAAACTTGGATGAAGAAAGCATATCTCATTTTTTCACCTTACTTCTACAAAGCGCACAATTTGCACAAATCAAAACCTCTGTGAGGTGGAGAAAATTACAATTCATTTGTACGTGTCTCTTGTTAACCCAGATGGCAGTGTCAGTGCTTCTGAATTGTAAAATGCAACCTGTGCACATTACCCAATATGTTTTAATAATGAAGGAGTTTCAAGGAACATGGCCACTACTGTAAAGGGTGACATTCTGTAATACAAACAGATTTTCAGAGTGGAAAGCTCTGTAAGACCAATGAGGAATTTTGTAAAAGTGTGTCAAATAATATTTTGTGTATTGATCATGTTCTCCAACAGTATTAAGTGTAATGGGACAGTAGAATATGCAACAGAGCAGAAACATTTTTAGAAATGAGGTGATCATACACGCAAAAGCACATAGATCAATCTTTGCAAAAGGTCACATCCTTAATCATGAAAGCCACTGCTTTTCAGAGAATGTTTGCTATTTTTACATTTCAGATGTTCCATCAAATGAACTAGGAGGTAAGATCCCTCTTTCCCTCCGATAATTTATTGTCAAATCAGTTACTAATAGAAGGTATTGCTGCAGTAGTATTTCCTAAAAGTATTTGATCTGAACAAAAAGATAAAAATTTCAGCAGAAAATTTTGATTTCACATATTAAATATTGTTTTTGCAAACAAACTACCAGGGTATGCGATTTTGCAATGCTTTAATAAAACCCAATAACTTAAGAGTAAATTCTGATTTATCTCTAAGGGGGTTATTCACAAAGCTGCCAAAGGCAGCCGAGTGAATAACCGAGCCAAAGTGAATTGAGCTGAACGTCGTTCGGCTATTCACTTCAGCTCAGTACGGCTAATTTCAGCAGTACACCGGCTAAAATCTGCCGTACATCGGCTGCCTTCGGTCAGCCCAACATGCTCTGCAGTTCGACTCCAACATCTGGATCGGCTGAGCCAAAGCTCCGGCAGTTCACTTGTTGCCGTTCACCCCTATTCTCACAGGGGCCGAACAGCAGTGAGTGGATAGCCAAATGCTACTGAGTGGCATTTGGCTCGGCTATTCTGCTTGTTACCTTCAAGGCAGTATGCAGAATTTAAAAAATGTAAACAAATGAAAAAAGAAAAAAACATTTACAAAATATTTAAATAAATGCAAAAAAAAGGAAAATAAAAAAAAAAGAAAAATAATAAAAACATGTAAAGAAAAGACAAAAAAACAACGCAGAGTTCATGCATGGAGTCCTCCCACAAAGTCATACCAGGCCCTTAAGTTCTGGTAGGAATTTTAAGCTGGAACCCACGCCCAAAAATGGGGAAAAAAAAGTGTGGGGTCCCCCCTAACATTCCCCACCAGACCCTTGATCCGAGCACAGGCCTGGCAGGGCAGGAAAGGGGGGGGGGTAAGCGATTGCCCCCGTCCCTGCCATACCAGGCCCCATGCCCTTGGCACTGGGAGGGTGCTTTTCCAGGGTGCCCCCTGGAAAAGAAACTTGTCCCTGTGCCGATGGGGACAAGGGCCTCTTCCTCACAAGCCCTGGAGCATTGGTTGTGGGTGTGGGAGGGGGACACCCAGATGCTGCCCCCCCCCCCTTGTGAATGAGTAAGGTACTTGAGCCCTTACCCATTCACTAAAGAGTTCAATTAGATTTAAAAAAGAGAGGCCAGACTTTTAGAAAAAATCCTTTAATTGAATTAAAAAAATGCAACAACGGCTTTTGACAAGTCCTTTTTTGTAAAAAACAAACAAAAATGGAGCCACCGACGTAATCCAGGGTCAATCACGACATCCAGCGTTGTCCACGATGATGACGACTCGACTAAATAAAAAAATGAAAATAATAAATAAATAATAATTTTTTCAAAACCCGACGCCCGGCGACCCGTCTGCACCCGACGAAATTCCGCCACAGATGCCGGCAACATATAAACAATTTGGCGAATCTAGTGGTGACATCACCGCTAGTTCTGCCCAACTGTTTACATTTATCCGGCACATGCCAACTCTATACTGAGAGCTGAGTGATCATGTAACCGCAAATTGCTTAGCTCTCGGCCTCTTACCCATGCAGAGAGTGGTGACTTAGTCATTAGCTCGCTATCTGCTGACTGGGTCATTTGTAAATGTACTCATATGGCCTAAAAGAGAAGTAAAGGTTTGGCGTTATTTTTCTTTTAAAGTGAAACTTTAATGGTTTTGCTTCTGTTTTTAATTTTTTTCAACTAATCTTTTATATTTTTTGTGTTTACAAGCTTTTTAAAAAAAATAAACATATTGGGGGGTTTATCAAAACTGGAGCAGACAGAATCTTGGGCAGTTGCCCATGGTGACCAATCAGCTTCTCTCTTCAGTTTGTTAAGTTAAGATTTGGAAATGAAAAAGAGAAGCTGATTGATTGCCGTGCACATCTGCTTCAGATTTTGTCTGAACCAGTTTCAATATATTATAGTCACACACCTTGCGATAATCGTACAATAATCGCGGGAAATCCCGCAATCGTACGATTCGCAAGGTGTGTGGAAGGCGTGCGACCTCTGCTACTGTAAGGAACATGTTCGAAAACCCGCCGAGAATCGTACGATTGTCGGCGGGTGTGTGGCATGTTCGTAAGATAAAAGCTGCACGGGCCGGTGTGCGTGCACACTGCCCGTTCAGCATTGCAGTCATCGGCAGCCCGCCCCTCAGGGGGGCGGGCTTGCGATGATCGCAAGTACGATCTGCCTGTCCAAGATAGGCAGATCGTACGTTTTTTTAATTACCTTACAACCATCGCAAGACAGAAGTCTTGCGACGCTTGTAAGGTGTGTGCCCAGTAAGAAGGACATTACATTGTAAGTCTAATGGACTTACAATGTAATGTCCTTCTTACACTTGCAATCATAGCACTAGAGAGAAGTCTTTAGTGGCTGGATTGCTATGGAGAAAGTAGGGAGCTGAAACACTTACCTGTTTGCATGTGTTGCTACCAATCTGAAGAGTGGAGTGACACCTTACTGCAAAAGCAAGCAAGGGAGCTACACATACAAAGCAGGTGGATGTTCTCTCTGCATATTGAAGTGCTCCTGATGCTGGTGTCTTCTTTCTAGTGTCAGGAACACAGGTGTGACATTCACGTTACAGAGTTCTCAGAGCCTTTAAACAGGCAGCACTGCAGGATTAGGAGTTTACTCTGTGTGATTGAAACTTTGGGCTGAGAGTCTGAGACGTCTCATAATAGATGAGTAACTGAGATGAATCATTTACTTTTAAGTTTAAATTGCATATTCAGCTACTGGGGTAGATTTACTTAAGACACTTTGCATGGGAAGTTTCCCTTAGCTTGATTAATACATGCAAGGAAAATGAAAAAACTGTATTTTTGCTTGCACCTGATTGGGTGAAATGAAGTCAGTAGAGCTTCACCTAAATTACTAAACTAAGGGAAACTTCCCCTGCAAAGTACAAATTCCCTTGCACAGTGAACAGCATATTTGCTATAGCCCACCAACCTCACTGGGTTCTGCACAAAACACACCTTTTACAAACATGCTGCTATGCAGTCTGCAAAAGCTGTGTACAAAGGAGGCTAAAGCTCCACTTACTTGCTAAGAAATTATATTTTTAACAATAAAAAAAATTATTTTAAAAAATGTACAATATTTCATATTTACTTGATTAAAATAAAACATTAAAAAGAAGAAAACACAATTATTTAAATGTTATTTTTCATGACTATAAAAAAAAAAGAAAATGTGTGCACACCACTACACTTTTCTTCCACATTTCTTTTAACAAACATTATGTGTATAAAAATGTAAAAGTAATGTGTTTATGCAAGTCTACCACTGCCTAACAAGTACAGCTATAAGTCCAAAAGACAACACAATCATTCCCAATCACTTTTATTCACTCATCAATCATTCCCAATCACTTTTAATCACTCATCAATCATTCCCAATCACTTTTAAATCTTATTATATAAATAACGAAACATGCAGTGATTACAATTACTTCTAAAGGTGCCCATACACTGCAGGATTATCGTACGAAAATCGCGGGAAATCCCGCGAACGTACGATAATCGCAAAGTGTATGGAAGGCGTGTGACCGTTTCTACTGTACGGTCGCACGTGTTCCGTCAAACAAGCCTGCTTGTTCGACAACTGCCGAACGGGCCGGTGTGCGCACATGCACACTGCCTGTTTGCAGTCATCGGAAGCCTGCCCCTCATTGCAGTCATCGGAAGCCCACCGCTCATTGCAGTCATCGGAAGCCCGCCCCTCAGGGGAGCGGGCTTGCAATGATCGCAAGTACGATCTGCCTGTCAAGGGTTGCAAGGGTTGTAAAGTGTATGGCCACCTTAAGAGTAGCAAACAAAGGTACTGCAGAATAAAATGAGCCAAACACTGCCAAACAGAAAAGAGCAACAGTAAGTTTCTTTCACCTTTATTAATATATATACATCCTCACATACTTCTCCCAGTCCAAAAAAACACCAAATGGTAGCCTATGGCTGCAAGCTACGTCTGTATATGTAGTGAATGCTCATATAGTTAACATTGCTTATTGGTTGCTGCTGATGTTGGAAAAGCTGATTAAGAAGAGATGCTAGGGATAGTGAGGAGACCTGAGGTCAGACCAAATGCAGAAAAATCATGCAAACAGCAGGGGTTAATTTTAAAAAGTTACAAAGCAAGATTCGTTCATCCATATTGTTTGACGTGGATGAAGGAATTGTTAGATTTTGTTCATTCAGCCCGCTTGACTCTTTGTTGTGAGCTAACAGATGGCTGGATAAGGAATTTATTTAATCAAACCTTTTTTACTTGGCGCATGTGCCAGGCAGATGTAATTTGCACGGCACCAGTGCCCCTAGGTGGCGCTGATGAGTATAGGAAATTCTTATACATGTCAACGCACCATTTAAAAGAGCTAGTGCTGTGCGAACATCATCCACCCAGCTATACGAAGATCAGAACTTGTATAAATGAACCCACAACTACCACAGGTTTCATTAAATAATTTCCTTCTCCATCTATCTGTTCAGCACTATTCCTTCGACACAAGTTTACTCAGTAATCTTTTGTCAAGCCCACAGGGCCACACATTACAAGAATTTTGGTTGATTCCTGACAATGTTCCAAAATCTTAGCAGTGTATGGCCAGCCCTTGTGGCATTCTCAATTCTTTTGGCCTCTGAGTAGCTCACCTTGCTGCCTTGTCTTCCTCCCATGAGTGTAACTATAGTGGTAATTGACAATGCAACCTCTATAGGATCCAAATGTGAAGGGGACCCAAATCTACAGAATGATTTATGCTTATCTCTCCAGACAAGCAGATGGCCCCCGTTATGCAATAACATTTGGCAAATACATTTGGATACATTAATTTATACAGTTTATAGTTTCAGAACATGTATAGGTTTTACAAGGAAAACAGTATTTTGTATTTTCAGGGGATTTGCTGTTGAGATGGAGATTAGAACCAAATAAGGGTATGTTATGGAGTCCCATCACACATAGTTACACCCCTGTTGGCCAACAAGTACCAACTAAGTTGTGTGTACTCTTACAGAAAAGTGAATCATTCTTTTATAATCATATATCTTTTCATCCTGAGGTTACAGTGACAAGAACTATTTGGCTGACAGTTAAGGGTGTGCAGTGACGAACTTCAGTGTGGGCACACATATAGGGGTCTATTCACAAAGCTGCCGAGGGCAGCCGAGTGAATGACCGAAATCATTGGTAGTGTGACCTGTTGCCAGGATTTCTAGGTATTTCACATGTCCCTATCTTCTTTAACCAGTTGTGACCCTTGAGCATACCTCACATGGCCAGTGTTCCCCTTCATGTGCGTCACACAACTGGATACTCCTCTGTGTTTCAGGGGCTCCAGTGGAGATGAAGAGTGTATTGGCTGTTGAATTCACTTTTAAACACAATAGCGGGAAATTTATCAAAGCAACTGCGACAATTTTAGCCTGTTAGATAATTTTTTTATGTGCAAATCTGTCTTTCAACCACTTCTTCAAGATGCGACAGTTAAGCTTTTTGCCTTGAGTTACGAGTCTTCTTTCCTGGAGTCTATTAAACCTCATTTATCAACAACATTACACTAGCTACATAAATCTGGTGCAAATATATTCCGTGCAAGTTCAAACACTCGCAATTGTTATGATAAATTCCCCCCAATGAACAATATTATAGCTGAAAGCACATAGGGGGAATTTATCAAAGCAATTGCGACAGTTTTAGCTTCTTAGATAATTTTTATGTGCAAATCTGTCTTTTAACATGTGCCCCTGTTTTCACCTGAGCTTGCACTACTTTTTCAACTGCACGTTTTTTGGGCCTGTTTTCATCTGCACTTGTTCTGGGGCTGTATAAAACTGGAGCATCACCTAGGAAAACAATCACAACGTAAGAAGTCCCCATGACCACTTCGTCAAGAAGCGACAGTTAAGCTTTTTGCCTGGAGTTACGAGTCTTCTTTCCTGTAGTCTTTTAAACCTCATTTATAAACAACATTACACTAGCTTCATAAATCTGGTGTAAATATATTCCGTGCAAGTTCAAACACCTGCAATTGCTATAAAAAAATCCCACCATAGAGTTCTAATGAAATTGAAACTCTCTCCATGCTCTCTTCATGGCTAGTTTTTGTTGGAAATGCAAAAGTTTATGCTAATGTACTATTTGTCTTTTGGGCACTAGATGACGCTGTGGTGCAGTGTTGGTCTCTATGCTTATGTATGCTTGTCTGTGATACACAGGAAGTTCTATCTGTATATATGTTTTCCTCTCTACTATGCTGTATTCCTGTATACATACATGTAACGCCCTTCTAAAACTTAATTCAGCATTCCTCAAGATCTCAGTGTTCATCTAAACACATAACCAAAAGTTTTGTCTGCCATTTCTTCTAAACTCTAAAGCCTTTATATCTTTAAATGTACAATGAGATCCAATGATGTCCATATGCAGATATACTCAGGGCCATGCCGGGGGCAGATGCCGACCCCAAATCAGTAGTAGGCCATGCAACTTCTATAGGATCCAGATGTGCAGGCAACCCAAATATCTGTGGCTACACAATGGCTTGTGCTTATCGGGGTCCCCTGGCCAGATGTGCAGTGGGCCTATATTTGTCCGGCTACATATGCTATGCAGTAACAATTGGTGAATATGTTAGGATAAAATTAATTTATGCATAGTTGCAGAGCATTTATAGGTTTAAAAAACAAACAGTATTTAGTATTGCTAGAGGATTTGCTGTTGAACTGGAGATGAGAGAATCAGGAGCCGGTTAAGGTTTTGCATTGGAGTCCTATCACAGACAGACAGTTATGCCCCGGTGTCCTCCAATCCTTTCCTGTTCCTGTCCTCCCTTTTCCATAGCAAAGCAGGATTACTAATCACAATGACATATATGTTTTTCAGGAGATAGGCATGCAGTTTACTGTTGGCCAATACATGTCAACAAAGTTGTGTGCATTCTCACAGAAAATTAAAGCATTCTTTTCCATACATATATCTTTTCATCCTCAGGTTACAGTGACAAGAAGTATTTGTCTCTGACAGTCATGGGTGTGCAGTGGCGAGCTTCAGTGGTACCACATATTTAGTTTCCTATGTCACCACCTGTTGCCAGAGGAAAAGGTTTGCCCAGGATTTCCAGGTATTTCACATGTCTCTAACTTATTTAACCAGTTGTGAACCTTGGGTGTACCTCACATGGCCAGCATTCCCCTTAATGCCCACACTGGTAGGTGTAATCTCCATGACCTGGCAGTCAGTTACACAGCTGGATCCTGCTCTGTGTTACAGGAGCTTCAGTGGGGATGAAGAGTGATTGCTCAAAAAGCTTGTCCTTTGATTTACTGATAAGGTCAGCCTCAGCAAACCTGCATGTGAAAAAATATATCTATTTTTAAAATATCATATCTAACACCTTATTACCTTTAGGCTGATCCTAATTAGTCATAATTAACTCATTCCTCACCTCTGCATTTTATTTGTTTGCCATTTTTCTTTTAAACTCCAAAGCCTTAATAATGTAGCTCCAAATGTAAAAAGAGATCCAAAGAATTTCATACCCAACTATACTCAGGGCCATGCAGAGAGAAGATGCCATCCAATGCAGAAGAATCCTACCGCACTTCTTACTGGTATGTTCCCTGTGGAGGGTGCTGTAGTGACTGTGATGGCGCCGCTTCAGATCCAAATAATAAAGTATGTCAACAGCACTCCATGGTTCAATCTTCAAGCAGTGATCATTTTATTGATGCATACACATCTTGTCACATTGCAACATTTTGGGACCATTTAGGGGCCCTTGAAGGGATCATTATTAAATGATCACTGCTTGAAGATTGAACCAAGATGGCACCCAAGGCGGCTATTTTTGATCCCCTTTATTTCTGGTTGCTAGGACAGTGTCCATCTGCACCATAAAAACCAAAGCTATACTTGCCTGGGAGCTAAACATACACAAGGCTGAACATGCACTGGGGCCTCAGTGCCCCCCTCCACATCCCCACGGTGCCTCCATGAGAGCCCCCTGAAGCTGCTGCCTTAGTTGGCCTCATTGGCAGCATGACCCTGAACATACTTTATACAGTATACTTCTACATATACTCCTATGCATGTGTCTGTATCCCCAACTGCCAATAGATGGCAATCATTTAAAAAAAAATGCATTAAAAACTAGATCTGAGATCCCTTAAAATGTTTAATATGAGGACCCACATTAGAAAGCTGTTGTGGCACTGGTATCCACGAATTTACCAAAATGTTGCAAAAGTCATACAAAGACAAATAACAATTGCTGTATATTAAAAAAAACAGTAATTATTGCAGCTCTGTATTCATAATACATTACAATACTGTATATAAAAACGATTGCAGAACTTTGCCTAAACTGGTGGTATAAGGCTAGCTAGCTACTCACGGCTACTGTCTTACAAGCTGATTGTGCCTCAAATGACTTACCCTTCCACGGCCCAAACAATGTTTTCTAAAGCTTTTTGCGCTGCCATTAACAACTTCCTGGATTTGTTTTCAAGCTGTTGGTGTTTTGTTAAAAAAATTCCCCTTTAGCTTGTAAAATTTAAGACTTTTATTGCAAAGAACTTCTCCACATAGAACACACTGTTCTCCATTTCTGCAAGTATACACCCTAGTTCCCTGTACATGTTTGGGCTCTAATTCATAATCAGTGTGATATCATTCTCAATTGATTTGCTGATTTCAACCTGGACACCAAGTCAAGTTGCGACATATCTGAAACACATCCGCGACCCTATTTTTGTCCCGTAGAACAGTAGAAAGGCATCATGGCACACTCACAAACCAGCATGTAAAACAACTTGTCTCACCACTAAGGACAATGACAGAGGTTTGGATACACGTCTTCTGCAAAGGATGTGTAAGCCGCACTGCCGCGCCAAGGCACCTCTTATAGTGCGGTCCTAACTCTAAACTATGAGAGTCTCCATCAAACCAAAATTCACATAATAGTGTATACATCTAGCACCTCCTTGTGGCCTTTGGAAAATAAGCATGGTAAGTACATATTTCCAAGCATAAAGTTAGCATAAAGCATAAAAGAGAACTGTGGGGTTAGGGCTTTTCCCCATAGTTCTCATTAGGGTAACGGGAGGACACAAACTAGCGTCCTCCCGTCACCCAAAGCTCAGTATACCGCAAGCTACAGCTCGCGGTATACTGAGACGCCGGAACGGATCCCAACAATTATGTCTGGATCCACCCAGCTGCACGAGTGACAGCTGGCTCTGCATATCTAGAGGCAGAGCCAGCTGTACCCGCCTCCTCCCCCGTTCGTTCCACCAGTCAGCGCTGGCGGATCGGACAGGGGAGGGGGGAATCCAGTCCCTCCCCTGTCACGGCTCTCTGTCGGCACAGGATCGAGAAGTGAGCGAGCGCGGGTATGTGTTCGCTCACTTCCCGATCTATTGAGCCGACCTGTGACAGTTTAATTGTCACAGGTCGGCTCAGATTATGAGGCTGAGTGAAAATCACTCACCTCATAATTCTCCTTTAAATATGTATCCTAATGGTAGATATATTAGAATAGTCTGGGTCTCAATAATTTGAGACATCTTGAGGATTAAAGAGTTCACAAAATCCATAATTCTACTGTTTCTATCATGCAATTAATTGTACGTTTTGATCACATCGCTCTTCCATTTCTTGACACTTGCATTGTTATAAAAGGCCACTATAAATAAACTGACTATAACCTGTCACTGCACTATATTGATTTTCATTCAACAAGTTATTTCCAAGTAGGAATGGGTAAACCTGCCTAGGTTTGGTTCACAAATAGTGATGGGCTCGATGTTCGGCGAACACACAAACTGTCAGTGTGTCCGGTGGGCTGTTCCCCGCCGAGCTCCCCGCAAGGCACTGCGCCTTGTGAATCCCTGATTGGCTAAAACCTTGCACCTGACCCCTGGTCAGGTGCAAGACTTTGCCCAATTAGGGCCCAGTACTCTGTAAGAGCCATGATCATCTGATGCCCTACAACTGTAAACAGTTGGGCGGAGCTAGCTATCATCACTAGCTCCGCCCAATTGTTTATATGTTTTAAAAATTATCTATATTTATTTTTTTATTGTTTTATTAATTATTTCATCGAGTCGTCGTCGTGGACAATGCTGGATGTCGTGAGTGACCCTAGGATTACATCAGTGGATCCATTTTTTGGGTTTATGTTTTTTTTAAATAAAATACTTGTCAAAAACTTGTCTTTCGTTTTTTTCCAAATAAAGAATGTTTTTAAAAGTCTAGGCCTCTTTTTTACAATTCTATTTAACCCTTTAGTGAATGGGTAGGGCTTACAAGAACCCCTTACTCATTCACAAGCGGGGGAGCCGCATCTGGGGGCCCCTTTATTAACGCGGTACCTTGATGTAAATAAGCCCCCTGCCTGCACCCCCACAACCAACGCCCCAAGGTTTTATGGGGAAAAGGCATTATTGTTTGGGAGGGGGAACCACACGCCTCTTTTTTGTTTTCTTTTTAAATGTCATTTTTTTCTTTACAAATGTAATTTTTGCTGAAGCAGGTTCTATACATCGTACAGATGTGTCACTTTACAGGCAGTTTAAGGGGACCCTCCAGGCACGATATTTAAAGGAATTTTTCATTTTTATTGTTTCACTTTAAGTGATGCTAAAATCACTGCTTCTTTAAAAACTGTATTTTTTTAAGTTTTTTTTTCATTTGTGGTGCCTAAAAGGTCCATTGTTTGCTATTTTCCTTTATCCATATATATTAGGATGTGGCACTGTCTGAACCTCTGTACATCCCCTTACTGTGGATGGAAGATAGATGGATGGGAGATAGCTAGAAGTGACTTGCCGTGATGGCAAAGACGGAAGGAATCATTGACTCCCAGAAATACCATCCGCTCTCGTCACCTCGTATCTGGAACGCTTTCCGGGGAGGTCCTCTCCTTCATCAGCCTAACCCCTGGGCTACCGATACACTTAATAAAGGGGGAATCAAATCATCCTAATCAACAAGGAGATGTCTCTCAGGGAGAGCAAATGTTAACGCTGTAAACATTAATTCTAGAGTGAGTCGGTAATTACATGGCACACATACCACAAACCGTTATAATTAAATGAAGCAGTATTGCCCTAAGAATAATCACAATAAAATTGACAAATACATACCAACAAGTGTTATAAAACACGGCAAGTAATAAAAAGCCCAGCAAAAAGGTAAGTCAAAAACCAATTAATAAGATACCCTCCAACTCCAGACAATTTTTTTGGTGGTTCTGTGCTGATGTTGGTAGTATAGGTGGGGAAGCTAAGTCCCTGATGTTATATAGAAACTATTCACAGTGTAATAAGAACACATACTCTAGCCCATTAAATGCACACTGAGGCATGCACACGCAGTGGTCATAAGTATAAAACATTGTCCTTTACGTTGCTGGTCAAGGAGTGAAAATACCAGTTCCATAATTAGTGTCAGTGAGTGTAAAAATAAACCATAGTTGTGGTCGGGCATATATGCCGTATAATAGATATAGTGTTGGCTGAGTTGTGCCAATAAGCTAATGAGACCTGAGGTGTGCCCGTGACCACGCTGTTAGGTATGCCTAAAAGGGGGCATACCAAATGAAAAGATGATGGAATTTTTAATTTTATAAAAAGGGAGGGGTGGGTGGGGGACAAACGCTTCCCCTACAACGTCAGGCAGGAAAGGGAAGAGGAGGAGTTTAAATAGCCATAATCCCCTCCCACAAATACAGGTTAATAAATTAACCTTCATACTTGTCATCATTAGAAAAGAATTAGGAGTGACATCTTGAAGGAATTGAGAAGTAAAATGCAGTGCACTATCTCAACCACCTGCTCTGTAGGGATTGAAAAGAAGATGGGAGCTTGTGGGTTTGGCCAAAAAATTGGCTGTAATCAATAACTGGTTCACAGTGCATGGCTTGTAGTGTGCCACCTTTCCCCCTTTGCTTTGCTATGGTTTAGACAAAAAAAGACCTAGGGGTACACTGAAGGAATTGTGGGAGTAAAATAAGCACATTGTTGGTGTCAGCAAACAACCCTCAGCACTGCTGTCACAGTGTTAGCAATTATAACCCCAAGCATTTGTCGCAATAACCCTCAGCAAGTATTAGGGCCAACAATGGTAATCCACACCAATAATAATAAAATAATAATATATTTTTTATAATAATAATAAAGTTTGGAAAGTCCTGAGTAGATGCTGTCTTATAACCATAGCATGCTGTCTAAAAGGTAACATATTGCAGTGCTTTCATCCCCATAAAAAAAAAAAAGTAATGCCACTGCAAGGAAGGTTGCAAACATTAATGTTATGGATAGTATTAAACACTTATATTTTATATATCTTTTCATTTATTTTAGATATGATGGCTGCTGTGACCCTCTTTTCGTTTGCACATGTGAGGTTGTGGTGATTTTGAGTTGGCACAATGAGATGAATTATGATAATATGTACAACTTTTATTATACATTATCCTATTTATTTTTATTGTTGAAAGTGCTGTATGAACTCTCTTGTTTTAATTGTATTACCTTTGTATAAATACCTCTTCTGGCCTCCTGAAGAAGCGAGAAATTGACAATGCATTGAGAATTGCCCTAACTCTGTTAAATCACCGAGATACTTTATAGGAATGATCAAGGACATACTGTATATGACAGCTGGAATTGATGATTTAATGATGGAATGAGGATAGGCATACAGAGACATAAAATGTGGTATTTGTAAATCACTATCTCTATAGTTTTCAGTTAAGAAAAAGCATTGCAGGTGTTGGCGGGTAGAGGGGAGTGAGACCATCCATTTGCTGATACCTCTCCTCCCCTCATATTGAAGTCAGAAGCAATGATCAATTCACCACTTCTGGTTTCTAAACTGTAATTCGCCAGCCCGGGGAGCTTGTAAGTCCCCAATGTGATAGCAATGAAGTAAAAAAAAAAAAGTTTTAAAAAATGTACTTAAATAATAAATAAAATAAATTTAAACACACCCAAAAAATGTTTAAAAGTCCCCCGCCCCCAACTTACATGCACATATTTATGCAAACGAGTGTCAGGTGCTCCTACGTACAAAAACAGCAATTGTGCCACACCTGTTAGGTATCGCCGATTACGCCAGAGTATTCTAGGGCCATTATTCATACTTAACTCTAAACTGATGACCTTTACATGCTTTTACAGTGTCGTCTATGCGTAATTTGGGGTACCACAGTTTTTCGCCACTTCACAGGCACACAACATTTTTAAGCTAGTCATGTTGGGTATCTATTTACTCAGCACAATTTCCTCTTCCTATTTCACCAACAATTGGGTATTATATTGTGTTTTGGGGCACTAAAATGAACTTGTTTATTTTTTTACTGAAATTTTGTGTTTGATAAACAGTTACGCTAAAATCATGTGGCACATAAATGCCGCCATTTTATTCCGCAGGATCTCTGCTTTGAGAAAATATATAATTCTGTTTTTTGGGGTTTTTTAAAAGTAATTTTCAGGTCTAAACTGTGGATTATAACATACATAGGCCACAAAAACTGATCTGGGAGCAAAAGGGTTAATGATAGGTAGAGATTTTTGAACATCAATAATTCATGCAACATCTTACTTTAATAAGACAAGTTGTATTATTGCACAATAATTTTACAGCTTGATTTGACAGTTAATTCATATGCTACTATTTAAAATGCATCTAACCCCCCCCCCCCCACCCCCCCACCCAAAAAAAACAAATGTATTATATTGCAGCTTACTAATTATTAGATGTAGTGGCTGCATTAGTTTTCTTGTTTTAATGTTTTTTTTCTTTTTCACCTGGTGATCCAGCCAGTAACACATGTCCTATCTTAGGGTGGCTCCAGTCTATGGAGGAGCAATGGAGTCACCCTTGGATAGCAGCATTGTCACCATGTGGAGAGGGTAGTGTTACATAAAGATTTAGATAGACTTCATTAACAAATTAAATCTGAACTAGAGCAAGCACTTTTAAGCAGTTACAGCAACATTTTGCAGCCACCACATGTAAGAACTGCTAGGATGCAATGTATATAATTTTTGCTACTACTCACATCTTGTATGGGGTCTTTCTCTAGGAGCTGTTATGTTCAACGAAGACAGACTTTAGTTCTTTTATGTTTATTTTACAAAGGGGTAGGGGCAATACAAGGAAACTAACCACTTTGTTTGTCTTCTGAAAGTCAGCCTTGTTATTTGTAGTTTGGCATATTGGTGGCCAGTAGTTTATTAAATTAATTTCAGTTATCTTTAAGGGACGTACTAAACAGCATATTGGGATTATGGGATGATTGGCTGCAATGCTCAACACAATCACTAGGTGTCAGTAATGCACCCTTACATGGAAATTAATATGTTGTAACTCAAAATATGTTGTTGTTTTTCTGCAGTGCTTGATACTAAGTTGCAAAAAAAGGTGCAAATGTTTAACTATTCATTTCCTGATATATAAATAAAGTTGTATAATGGAATTTCACAGTAAATGACATAGAAATTATAGAATCATATTATCATATGATTGATTTCCTGAACTATTGCAAGATGCATTATTTCGCTGATATTGTATCTGTCTCATAGTTACATAGTTACATAGTATTTGAGGTGGAATAAAGACATAAGTCCATCAAGTCCAACCTTTTGTGTGTATGCATTTATGAGCTGATGTGTGCGTGTATATGATACACACACTTTAATGCCTATTCCACAAGTCTTTGTACATGTGTTGAAATTTAAAGGAACTTTACCAAATTCCCTTTATAAAAAATCCTTGTTTTTTACAGCATTTTAATCAGTTTAGCATTAATTTAAGAGTCATTTTTTGACTTGTTCCTGTTAAAAGTGGACATTTCAGTAACGTTACAAATCTGAATGAATACATTCCTAACAAATCACAATATATAGCAACCGTATAATTCTTCAAAAAACATGGTACGCTTTATTATTAGAAAATCCTTGAATTTCAGATAGGTATAGAGGAGGGCATAGTAAAAGCTGAAAAAGTAAAACAATTAACAAGAGCAGGGATAAGTTTCTGCAGTATGCTTACTTTGCGTTTCCATCATGAGTGTGTGGATCTATGTGGACAGATCTATCACAATATATAACGAATATAATTAATACAACAAATATCCCCCCACACCACATAAAACAGAACGTTGTTCACCAGTATTGCCCCTGCACCCCAAAATAGACAATTCCTGAAAGAGTTGAAGAATACAAAAGAGATAATTATATAATTAAGAAATGGGGGGGGGGGGGGGACATACACACTGAGGGGTCATCCTAATTCAGGAGTAAGTATATCTGTCAGAGATAAATAGACAACTCTCAGATAGCTCATGCTGTGAAAGATGTATAGATAATGCCTTTCAATGATTTGTGAATAGAATCAACAAATTGTTGTGATTGGCCTCTGATGAAGGTTTAGTATACAAAAGTGAGTGTAACTATTATGGGTGGATGATTATAATATTCCCACCTTTGATGTGTTGCCAAAAATTCATAAAAATAGCCAGATATGCCCTGGAAGGCCAATTGTTTTAGGGATAAGTAGTCAATTGGAAAGATTGGGCAGATACAGAGACAGCAAATGAAGACATCTTGTATGCAGGGAGACCCACCATGCCGGTCCTGGGCCCGCATGGGGACAGTGGAGCCCGGGATAGACGGCAGCGGGACACACACACACACACTCAGCACACTCCGCCAATCGGTACAAGTGATCTGGCGGCAGTATAGAAGCCGGATCACTTGTATCTAAACAGCAATCGCCTGCTGTTTACACTGCAGCAGCAGCCGTGTTCTTGGTATAACCACTTCAGCGGCCTGCCGTATATGTACAGCCACCCACAGGACGTGGTTAAACTGCAAGAAGCATTTTTTTTTTTTTTAGTTCATGCTATGTGAATAGAAACATGTAACAAATATAACATAGGTGTTATACCAATTTGGCGTTGAAGTGGAAATATACTTTAAGGAAGAGCTTTATTATATATTTACTATATGCAAACTACACAGTAGTATGGGTAGAATTGCTTGGGTTTGACTTACGTGTGGTAAAACATGTTGAAAAGTTTGCGAACTTTAGTCCAAACTCCATTGTCAATGGGAGGTGAATCTTGAAAATAATTTCTCTCCATTTCCTAAGCTATTAGCAAAGGGGTTAAAATAAAGGACATGGGGAGCTAGTACCCTGAAGGATATGTAATTTTTTTTTTAAATTCTGCTTGGCTGCAAAATGACATCTCCCAGCCACTTTCTTCTGTTTGTAAAAACAAACAAACAACCTGGGGATTCCATTCATCTATAGCATACCCTTATCATAGCTATCCTAGATATCCCTCCCCTCCTATGCTAAGGACATGTGGCCTGGTATGGTTAAGGAAGGAGGGGTCTTTCTCCCTCATTCCTGCCAGCCTGCATGCTCAGAAAAGTGTCTGGAAATAGATTTTTGGGAAGAGGGCCTACATCAATTTCTCTTTTTTTGTGTGTGTGGGGCACCCACTTAAAATCCATACATGACCCGACAGGGCCTGGTATGTGTTTTTGGGGAAGACCTTATGTCTTTTTGTGTGTGTGTGGGGGGGGGGGGGGGGATAAAAAGTGTGGAAGGGGGGACCCTACGTCTTTTTTTTTTACGTTTTAACCTGTTTGTATGTTGTTTTAACTTGTCTGATTACCTGTATAACTCTGTGCTAGCACACTACTAGTATTGTACAAGAGCACAACAGCTGCCAGCTGTCCATTACAAACTCCAACACATAGGAGGCGGGTGACACATTTTCAAAGCCCTAAAAAAAATATTATTTATCGACTCAAGTACACAAGTACAAAAACATACATAAAACGGGTGGAGGGGGTTTTTGTATGTCTTTGTACTTGAGGAAATACCATGGCTTTTTAACCTTATTCATCTTGCGTTAAATTAAATATTTGTTTTATATGATAGAAGCAGTAGTCTTAATATTAAACTACATACATTACATCACTGATTTTTGAGATATGGTTTGTGGAGTTCAAAAAACAGCTTACTGCATGTTTTTAATCCATATTTTCAAAGCCCCATTATTGGCCATTATTTTTTTTCCTGACCAGAGTTCAAAGCTTAGGCAAAGCCTTATGGAGTTTGCTTTTGCTACTTGTATCAGTGTGTGATTAGAGTGTGCAATTCAATATATGACCGGCATCACAGGTCAAGACAGAAGGAGGTCTGTGAGAACCCTAAGTACACGCTATTTTACTTTTTGAGCAGTTTGCATTAGAACCTTTGGATATTATATATTGTATCCCAATTGCCCAAAACTATGCTTAGGACTAAAAAAATGAATCCATTCCAAAGACTGAAAATTGAAAAATGACCTGCATCACTGTTCCATTATAAACTTTGTTGCTACCTGACAAACACTTGAACACATTGTGTATTTTTCCCAATGTTCTAACACAAAATGAATGCATCTTATTCCACATGTGTAGCCTGTAAGTTGAAATGACAAAAACAAATATTTCCTGCAGCATTTGCTGTCTAGCAAATTATTTGGGGTTGATTTACTAAAGGCAAATAGGCTGTTCACTTTGCAAGGGAATTTTCTCTTTTGCTTTGTGAATGAAGAAAAAGCTCTGCTGACTTTCATGTTCAAAATACAAATTTTTTTTATGTTCTTCGCTTGTGATTGGATATTCTTTGCATAATGAATTTGGTGAAAAGCTAAGCTAAATTATGGCCCAGTTTAGAACAACATCATTAACTCCATGCCTACAATCTTTGGAGAAGTTACTGTGTAAGGAAAGTTCATCTAAATGAATTTCTTGCTATTATGCAGAAGTAAGTGGTAATACAACATCTACGATCCAGAAAGCTAAGCAGAAATTGATTTGATTTCACAGCTTAAGTCGGTCGACTGGCTGGAATTTGTGGACAATTATATGCCTTCCCTTAACTCGTCTAAAGATAAAATTATTTAGATTAAATTATTTTATCAAGTGACTTACACTCTGGTTGCTCTTCACAGGTGGGTTTCAAACACTTTCCTTATTTTGTTAAAAGATGTGGTGAACAAGCAGATTTTTTAAATTCCCTTTGGACCTGCCCATTAGTTTATGCTTTTTGGTCAGAAGTTATGGCAATGGTTCTGGAATCAAGTTTGGGTCTACTCCATATCTGTAGCCCCTCAATTTGTTTACTTGGCATGCTGGAAGATCTCCACGTATACCAAATGCCTTCTTAGGATTTTTGTTTCTCTATGCGAAAAAAAAACAATTCTTCTGGTATGGAACAAACCGTTATTCCCCCCCCTCACTGAATCATTGAAAGAGGGTGATAGACCAAGTTTTACCCCTCTGTAAGATTAAGCATGAGCATCATTTCTTTGAGTGCGTTTGGGGTCCTTGGCTTGCTTCTACTTCCACCATCCCAGTGTTGATTTAAGTATGATACCTACTTTACTATCAATGGACTGAGAGTTATACCAGTTTTTTACATCACTGATTTCCAGCAGTATACTGTGTTTTGTAATTTGCAATTTCCTATCCCCATGCTTTATGAAATAAGGCTGAAAAAACACTGTGTTTTTAAAATTAAAACTGTACTAATTTATTGCTGTTGATTGTTGTCCTTGCAACAAGATTTATTGAATATAAAAATGAAAAAAACTTTGTTTTCTAATAAATATCACTAAACTAAGGGAAATATCCTTTGCAAAGTCTAAATTCCCTTTAGTAAATCAACTCCAAAATCAATCAGACACTTAGAGGTCTATTTATAAAAAATTTGCAGGGCCCTTTGCTCTGTGAATATCTGAGAACATTCATTTTTGGAGAATAAGGCCAAAGACAAATATTCTTAAAGGAGAACTATGGGGTCAGTGCTTTTCTCCACAGTTCTCCTAAGGGTCACTGGAGGACATCATCTAGCGTCCTACCGTGACCCAAAGCTCAGTATATCGCGAGCTACAGTTCGCGGTATACTGAGAGCGCCGCAGCCGGGACGTATCCCGACATTACTGTCGAGATCCACCCAGCTGCATGATTGACAGCTGGCTCTACCTATCTAGAGGCAGAGCCAGCTGTGCCCGCCCCCTCCCCCATCCGTTCCACCAGTCAGCACTGGAGGATCAGAGTGGGGAGGGGGGAATCCCTGCAGGGAGCCGTGAGTGAGTCACGGCTCTCTGCAGGGACATGATCGAGAAGTGAGCGAGCGACGGTATGTGTTCGCTCACTTCCCGATCTATTGAGCCGAGGTGTGACAGTTTCATTGTCACACGTCGGCTCGAACTATGAGGTTGAGTGAAAATCACTCGCCTCATAATTCTCCTTTAATATACACTATTTTTCCCAATTCAAATGTAGTATTGTAATAATACATTATGGCCACTAGATGGAGCTGAGGATCACAGGAAATAGGTGTTTATTTCCAATGCTCCTCAGCTCCATCTAATAGCCACAGTGTATTATTACAACAATAAACTACATTCCAACTGGGAAACTGCATTTAATAGCCATAATGTATTATAACAACACTACACTACAACAGGGAAATGAATATTAAGAACGTTTTTGCCATTATTTGCCCGAAAGAAACATTTAGAAATATTTGCAGGGTGAAGAGGCCGGGGAATTGTTTCTAAATAGACCCCTTTTTTTCCCTTTGTTTAGATGACAAATACTGACCATGTTCTATATCTGTGATACTTTCCTAAGATGAACACTGTCTGCAACCAAGTGAAGGCACCCGGACCCGGATATATATATTATATATCGTATACCTGGGCATTAATATACCTAAGGACCTCAAGACTCTTTATGCCATTAATTTCAAGGATTGGTTAGATAAAATCTTTGCTCAATTTTTTACTTGGAACGGTCTACGCCTGTCATGGATGGGTAGGGCAAATGTCCTTAAAATAGACATACTTCCCAAAATCGTGTACAGGTTTCAGACAGTTCCTATATCCCTGCCTAGTTCCTTTTTTCAAAAACTCAAGTCGGCAGCCATGCGTATGGGCTAATAAAACACCATGGATTAGTGTTAAAGTATTAATGAGATCTAAACAAAGAGGAGGACTGGGCATGCCGGACTTTGCATTATACCATAAAGCCGTTATATTATCAAGAATACTTGACTGGATACATAACAGCCAAAACAAAGGGACAGTAAAATTAGAGGCTGATATCACCCAAATACCTTGAAGGAATATCCCATGGCTGCCAAAAGATTATAGACCACATAGTTCTACCCTGCCATTTCTGGTAAAATCAGTACTACGAGTATGGGATAGAATTATAGATAAATATAACCTATCTTCTAGACCGGGTCCACTGACTCCTATAGCAGGAAACCCACAGTTTACACCGGGTATGCAGATGGGAACCCTCTTAAATATCGTGAGCATCTCCCCTATACAGATGTGGCAGGTCTTAGAGAAGTAAAAGGAAGAAATGAAAAAAGAATTGAGACCAGAGTGGCAAACAACTGGGAAATTATGGATGGAGGCAGTACAGGTGTCAGATTGCGTAAGATATCTTAGGGCTGGCAACTCCTTGAATAGACCTTTTACACCGTTCGAGAAATTATGTGTATGATGTACCCACTGCACATGCTCTATCGGTGGTTTATGGTCTGTTGGGGGAGGAGGAAGCCAAAGGACATACATAATATATGAAGAGGTGGGAACAAGACCTGAGGAGAGACTTATCAAAGGAGGAGTGGGGAAGAATATTTACAATGGTACACTACTCCGTCACCCTCATTTTATCAAGAAAAAAACTATAAAACGTTGTCCAGATGGTATAGATGTCCAGAAGGAATTAACCGTATAATCTCAGGAAAGTCCGATAGAGAGATAAGACGGGGAAGGGTAATAACACGAGGTATGTTACAATATCTAAGGTAAGAGGAATAACAAATGCACTAGAGAATGGAGACACAATTATAGAATAGAAGCATAGAGGGGTGAGAGGGGGTGGAAAAGGGAATAAAGGTTAGACATGTGCGATTCGTTTTGTTACGTTTCGTTTAGTTTTTCTGAAATTCGTAGATTCGTAAGCATACGAAATCCGAATTGCAGTTTCCGAATTATATACGAAATACGAAATTCCGTTAACGAATTTCGGATCCGAATTTCTTTGAAACAGGAACTAATATTACCCCTGTAAATGAGGTTGAACAACATGACAAGATTTTTTTTTAAATCCGAAATACGGATCCGCTGCTGCTGAGAGTTGCAGTACAATACACAGGCAATAGGAAATTCCGTTGACGTATTTTCGTTCCGTTACGAACATTCGTTATATTGAAGTTAAAAAGCAAAGTACATTTATATTGGAGTTGATGGTAGTTTTTTTTAAAGTCCGAAAAACGAAATTCGGATACGGAATCCGTTAACGGAATTCGTATTTCGGATACAAAAACAACTACCACATCGACTCCAATATTAACAAAGGTATTTTTGCTTTTTAACTTCATCATAACGAAAGTTCGTAAAGTTACGAAAATGTGCCGAAACGAATGAAAATCCGTATTTCGTACGAATCCGAATTGAGTTTCGGATACGAATTACGAAATACGAAATAATGGATATTACGAAACGGAACAAAACGGAACAAATTTTTTGACGGCGCACAAGTCTAATAAAGGTACACAATATAAATGTAGTAGTTATTGTCTTATAGACACTTAAAGTGACACTAAACTCAGGAGTTAAATCCTAAAAAAGCATTCAGGTATCTTATCTATTGACAAAAATGTATCTTATTTATGTATCACTCGGCTATAGATACTCAAATCATCTCTGAGTTGGTACTGACACTGTCCTTCCTTCTGGGGGTGGCTACTTGTGTTCCCCATGGTCCCTGTGTGTGTTGTAAAGTAGTCAGCGCTCCAAGGTCACTCCTGGGATGGACTGCAATCTCATGTTTAGTTTACTAGTTTGTATTGAGATTGTAGTCCATCACGGGAGCGAGCTTGGAGCGGTGACTACTTTACAACCTACACAGGGAAAAGGTTTCAGGATTTTTACTCCCACCTTTCACTGTCAATTGCCCATTCTTGGACCTGAAGCCCCTAAATGTCTTCATTTTAGTGCAAAAGTTCTGCATTAATCAACCAGGGTATGGCATCCACCAAACTGTGACTTGCCTTAACAAATCACTGACTGTACCTCTTGAGGATGCTCCAGTGTTTAGGGATCCCACTGCAAAAATTTATATTGCGTATATACGCATATGTACGTATTTATACTCATATACATGCGTATATGCGTGCACTATATGCAATCCCACAATGCACCACTCGTAATGGAATTTTTAATGTGCTGTACGCATGTACGCGCGTATATACACGTATATGCGCGTAAACACGTGTATGTGCACGTAAATACGCAGCAATACGCTGCCCGGACGTGGCCCGCTGAGGGGGGGACGTTGATTGTTTATATTTTAGATTGTTTTGATTTAATAATTTTAATTTAATTGTATTTAAACATGCCTTCAAAATAAAATACAGTTACACCAAAAAATGAAAGCGTTGGAATTCTTCACCTATTCCACCACCGAAAAACTGGGCGAGATTACGTTAAAATGTGTGACCACGTCACTGGTCACACATTCTAACGTAGTCTCAAACTTTGATAGATCACATGCCTACCTGTAATCATTTAAACAGAGAAATAGATTATAATAGGGAACATTACAGTGTAATATTCCCCATTATAATCCATTTGTCTAATTACATAAAATAGCAGTACATAACAGAGAAATAGATTATAATAGGGAACATTACAGTGTAATATTCCCCATTATAATCCATTTGTCTAATTACATAAAATAGCAGTACATAACAGAGAAATAGATTATAATAGGGAACATTACAGTGTAATATTCCCCATTATAATCCACGTCTAATGACATGATGTAAGACACCCTCCCTTCCCCCGCTCAGACTCACCCTTCCAGGAGCAGCAGCCATGTGTCGATGTGTGCACTCACTGCAGGGGGCGGGGCGGGGCGTGTGACACACACATGTCTCCTGTGACTCACCTCCCCTCCCGCCGCCTGTTACTATAGACGCGGCCGGGAGGGGAGGTGAGTCACAGGACCCGCCCCCTCACTGTGAAGCCCGTCGGCAGTGCGGGGCCCCGGTGTTCGAACACCGGGACCTTGCACTGCCATATATTGCATGACCGGACCGCACTGAGACTGTGCGGCCCGGTACCATTTGACCGGGGGTTGGGGACCACTGCATTAAGGGACATAGGTCCCAATCCTCTGTGTTTGTGATCTACTCCTAAGTACTACTTTTCTACAAAACTGAAGCATGCTGGGAGTGGGAGGGGTTATACATTGCTGGTCAATTGCTTTTTTGTTGAAATCCTCTTGTAAGTGGCAGTATAACCCAATTGCATCCAAATACCTACTGATCCTGTGTGCTTTCAATAACTCCAAGAAACAAATTTTGAAGTAAGTACAAAAATCCTGTTAAATGTTTTCATACTATTAGCAAGCTGCTCACCCACTTTCAGATTGAGCTGTGACAGCTGCAGGTGAAGTTGGAAGATAGCAGGAAGCAACACTCCCAAAAGTGTCATTCCTACATTAGCAACTAATGAAAAAAAATAGCACCCAGGTTTCTATTATGCTTAATGTTTTCACAAAAGCATCTAAATAAAAAAAATGTGAACTCCCGACAGGATATCTTTAAAGTATATTTTGTGGGTACAATGACTGTGAGTTGGCCTTTAAAAAAAAAAACCAATCAGAGCCTAAATTTTGTGTAAGCAAAGCAGAGCCAGAGCTTATACTATGATATGATGATGGGCTGATTAAGTCTTATTTTTTTACTACTGCAGTTGTATTAGGTGGTAACATCTTAATACTTGTGCAAAGAACAGTAATCTGTAAAAGTCAATCATAAATGGTATGCAAATGAACTGATATCTTATGTTTGCTCTGGGTTACTGCTGCTTGTTTTGCCTTCTTAATGCAACAACTATACCCCAAATAGCTTTAAATCATATTTGTTACAGGTGACATATTGTTTCAAATTTTTTAGGAAAAAATTACAATTAAATGTCAGTCTTCTAACACACATCAAGCCGAAAAGTGTTGATTTGCAGATTTGCCAGAGTGCAGAGTATACAGTCAGGTGGACTTATCATGGGCTCTTCTGAAATATATTGCATTGATTAAAAAGGTGTTCAGTGGTCAAAAGAAATACACTGTGGCGCATCACCCCCTCTATGTCTTCCAGGCTGTGCATGTGCCATGGACTCAAAGTAAATACCGGCCCGTGGCCCAATCGCGGCCCGTGAACTGGTACTGTGCGGCGTGCAGCCAGCTGACAAGTCAGGTACACAGTCACGGACCGAAAGGATGGATTAGTAAGGTCTGCACCAGACCTTACTAATCACCATCTGCATCAGGAGCTTGCATTTTCCTGCAGCTGGAATCCCTAATGTGTTTACATGCGGCAGCTGTCACCCATTCAAGTTAATGATCAGGTGACAGCCGCTGCATGTAAACGCCTGCACACCGCATGTAATCGTATGTGATGTGATTACATGCGGTTAGGAATCATTCTCCCTGGACACATTTATTGTGCATCCAGGGATAATGATTGATTCCTAACCTCATATAATCTTAACACATACCATTACATACGGTGTGCAGGCATTTAAATGCAGTGGCTGTGACCTGATCATTAACTTGAATGGGATACAGCTGCCGCATGTAAACGCCACATTAGGGATTGCTACTGCAGGGAAACACAAGTTCCTGATGCAGAAATCCCTAATCACACCTAAACATACAGGTGTGAATGGGGCTTTATTGTGTGTATATACAGTAATGTTTGTAATTCTGGTTGGGGGGGTTGTGCATATTTCCATTTGTGTGTATTTCTACAATTAACTGGAATATACGTTGTTATCATATGCTCCTACTGCTAATATCTCAGTAGTGTTGAGTCAAGAGAGTTGCTGTTTGAGAAAAAGGGGTTGATTTACAAACCTTTTAAACACACCACGAACGTGTATACACCTCTGTAGTGTGTTCCCTCCCAGCATGATCTATGGGAGGAATCGAAACACCTTTGTAGTGTGTACACACCCAGCAGGTGTGTTGTGCAAAGCCCTGCAATGAATTGCAAGGTAATGTGGTGTAAATTAGCTCTATGTTATGTTGCTTGCGTTGATGAATGCAGGAATGTAAATGCATGAGCTAACCATTTTTGTCTAAACTGTGAAGCAGCATTATATATGCATCATGTGCATGATTTTTCCATATATGGCATTAGTGGAAATATGCTTTTAGAGACTTTTTGGTTGATAAATACGGTTTGCTGTGTGAAAATCACACACACCTGGTGTGTGTGTGTGTTTAGGTTAGTAAATCACCCCCAAAGTGTTCTGGCTTGGTCATCCAATTCATGAAGTGCCAGTTGCCACAGGGGCAATAAAGCTGTGGTTAAAGTACAAGCAAGTGTTTTTGCGTTTGAGTAACCAAAGCAGAGACAAATACTGATAACAAGCATATGGCAATGTCTGTAGATTTATATATA
>NW_017307770.1:151777-161584 GCF_000935625.1 Nanorana parkeri
ATATATATATATATATATAGTGATAAACTACACTTTATCTGGGAAAGCTTCAACTCTTACATGCATCAAGTTTCGTGTGAACATAATCTCACTTCTCAATGTCTTAAAACCACCCCAATAAAACATTGGATGCAGAATGTTAAGTACAACTAGGTCAAATTCATGCCAGTTACACTGGATATGAATGTTACATACTAATAAAATTTGAAGTGGCGTACTTACCTGACAGGTATTCATTGACACAAATAACCAGGACGAGGGATCCCAGCAGGTAGTTTAAGCCTCTCATGGTTGATCCCTATTGGGGAGACATGATGACTGTTATGTTGTGATGATAATGCAGATAATGCTGCAGCTCTCACTCACATAAATGAAAAGTGCACTAAACCAGACAATATACAGAAGATGTTTAATATGACAAGTGGTGTCTTTATTAAGCCAATGTTGAACACTCTCATATGAGTACTCTGTTCTTCTATTGTTCTTGACGTTGTCATGTCTTGCATGCGTAAAAGATAAATCAACAGTTGGACATACAGTACATCAGATACAAAAATGAAAGGTGAGAAATAAAATGTAAAATGTTTTCTAAAGTTACAATTTTTATAAGCTACTAAAGACTCAGCATGAAGTGTGGTGTAACCAATAAGTCTAGAACTAGACTTTACAACCCAAGGTTTCACAAATACAGGCATTTACTAGGTAGAACATTTCAGAGGATAAGTGTACAGAGGAGATTTTTACCTGCCTCTCTTCTTCCATCACCTCTTGTTGAGAGACAGAAGAAAATAATAGATGGTGAGAGAAATCTCCCAATGGGAAAGCCTGTTCTTGTGACAGCTGATATCCCCTTAATTTTGTGAAATCTACTTTTTCTTCCTGCTGTATATCTAGGACAGGAAATGAATGGCAATCTTCTGAATGGGACACAAATGGTAAACAACAAAAAAACCTGACAGGGATCATAACTATTCCCTACACTATTCAAAAATGTTAAACTCATTTGATTTTACATTTAGTTTAACAGATTTATGCTAATTGATCAACCGGGAGATGATACAGTCTTTGTACAAAATGCTTTTGCAACATCACATAGTTTATTTATGTTCAGACATGTTTATGTATGTTCAGACTAAAGCCCAATAAAATGTTTTAAGTTTTGGACAGGATGTGGAAAAGTGAATAGGGATTGGACAGAGTGTGAAACCTTTATCAACTTGTTTTGCTCCATAAGTAGGAGGTATGGGGCACTGGTCTGCTGTTACCAATAACTTGGGTTTGGTGACTGGAAGGTCAATTTATTTGTAAGCCAAGGAGTAATGGCCACAAATCAGACATGTCTTCTATCGAGTGGCTTATGGTGAGCAAAGGGGCAGATGCAATAATTTAAAAAGTTCCAAAGAATCAGTTTTATTAAAAGTCACATTCAGTTATAACAAAAGCATTTTGGGGGTTCAATGGACCCCCCTTTATCAGGGCTACAATAAGATAATATAAGCAGTATAAATAGATAAAACTTAACCAAATAGTTAATCACCATATTGGGTATAAAAAACAAAATGTAATAAAGTATCCATAAAGTATCAAAGGTGTCAAAAAAATAAAGATTTTAAAAACACATGCTGATGATAGAAAATAAATTCATTTTCATAAATAAAGTTCTTAGTTTTTGATAAAAGATATATAAATAAGGAGATTAATCCCATCAGTAAAAAGAAATATAAGTGTATGGATGCAATAAAAAAGATCAATACAACTCACATTTAAATCAAATAAAAACAATAAATAATAATTTAAAAACAAAAATGACAAAAAAAAGACAGTAGCCATACACCTTTCGAATTCTCTCATTCTGCTCCACTAGACAGTGTGGATGAAGGACTCTTCCCTGCCAGTTGTAGTCTTTAGTAGCTGCTGAATACCTAAACAGTAAATGCAGCTGATTGGGTGCCGTCACTGTTTGGCCAACAATTTTCTACCCGGTTCTTTCGACAAAAGTTAATTGAAAACTAACTTTAGTTAGTTGGGCTGTGCCGACAAGGCCACCCACAGCTCAAACTTCAAAAATTCAGAAGGAATCGGACACAATTTAAGCAGTACAGTATATAGCCAGCTTCAGGGGAAATATCTACCACAATTGTAACAAGTACAAAGATATGCATCTTAATTCTGGAGTGTGTATGATAGGAGCATGTTAGCCCAGTGTGAAAAAAAATGGTTAGCATAAATACAGTGGATTGGGCACAGTTAAATCTTTTTCATTACCTGGGTAATTGGAGAGTAAATGTGAATGCTGGACTAAGTTGATGGGGTCTGTTGTCCATGTTCTCATTTGAGAGATTTCTCATTACATCCTCTCTTTTTCATGGGTGTAAGAACAATGTGAGGAAAACTTGCACCAAAGGGCACATAGCGATAAGGAAATTCTAGCACAGTGAGAAAGGATTTAAACCATGTTCAGAATGTTGTTGATGTTATTAGATTCAGTCATGTTTAGGAAATATTTATTTAATTTCAGTCATATTTATAAAATGACAGATTTAATGATAATAATTTTGAATATCACTAAAAGTAATTCCCAAGTTTCAGCCTATTTCTGTGTGGCTAAATCAGGAATACTTAGTATATCATGTGGCTTTGCAAGGCACATTTGGGCATTATTTTGAGCATCTTGCTTCCCTGGCCTGGGTCTCCTGTCATTAATGGCTCAGTTTTAAGAGAGTGCAGCTGCAAAGGAGAAAGAGAAATGGTGAAGACAGCACAGCGGAAAGAGAGAGAAGAGTTGGGGGGAAAGAGAAATACCCGCCTCACATGCTTTTTTATCATGGCATGCTAAAAACTCTACAACGTTAAAATCTAGGTGACCAGTGGGTCTTTTAGGACCCTCGAAATGAATGCAGCATACTTGGGGATCAAGTTTACAGTTTTCTACCTGCCTATAACTCTTGTTGTCTTTGTGTAGGAGGTGGTTTCCTCATGTTAGCTAGTACTTATGAGTATCTAGGGGCTAATTAGAGGGAACGATGGTGGCCTAGGGGAAGCAGTTTCCATTTTGGTCCTGTTTTCTTCAACTTCCACTTAGTCCTGGTGGATGCGGTTTTCTTGACAAAGAAAATGAGCTTTGGGTTTGAGCTGACCATGAGTTCAATTTGGAACCCAAGTCATTCTAAGATTGGGAAATGGCAAAAAATGTCTGTTTGCCACTATAGCAACCAATTGCCAATAATGCATTTCCTGACCTCTGAACTGTGGTCAGGTGGATTAGGAGGGCCAATCATTAGTATTTTCTTATGTCCCCCCCCCCACCCCCTATAAAAGTTAGGGTTCCCAGCAGTCTTTTGTAAGTGTATGTTGAAGAGAATTGCAGTTGATGGGGAGAGATCACAGAACTTTGCAGGGAGAGATATTGCTGCTCTAATACTATACAGTGCTGCTGAACAGTGCTATATTTGCAATCAGTCTCAAACACAGTCAATGTGTAATGGAGACTTGGAGAAGATAGGGAGTTTTTGCAGGCAGAGATAGTGGCTACTACAGGTGAAACTCGAATAATTAGAATATCATGTAAAGTTCATTTATTTCACTAATGCAACTTAAAAGGTGAAACTAATATATGAGATAGACTCATTACATGCAAAGCAAGATAATTCAAGCCGTGATTTGTCATAATTGTGATGATTATGGCTTACAGCTCATGAAAACCCCAAGAACCCCAAATCCACAACCTCAAAAAAGTAGATTATTACATGCAATCAATAAAACAAGGATTGTACATAGAACAATATCGGACCTCTGAAAAGTACAAGCATGCATATGTACTCAGTACTTGGTTTGGGCCCCTTTTGCAGCACTTACTGCAATTACTTTTGCACGATATTCGAATTATTCGAGTTTCACCTGTATACTACTATACAATGCTGCTTAACGTAAGTCATATACATCATATGCCTTATTTTGATTTCTTGATTAACACCTGTCTAGGTCCCTCACTTTGAAACTGCAGTCTGCTTAAGCCACTTCATAAAATATGCCTTGTCTCTCCCTTTGAAATTGGGGTCTAATAAAGCTCTTTAACTGTACAATATTTCTGGCTATTTTCTGCAATTTTTTTTACCAGATACATACTTTTTATTGGATTGGTTCCATAGGAAAAATCTCTTGAATGATCTGCTTCACAACTCTGTTGCATTTGTTAATTATTATTTCCTGTCTAAAAGCATTTAGTAAATGTCTTGGTAGCTATGGCAAATGGGGAAAAAAATAGGTAGTGCTTTGGTGTACATCGTTGTGGCGCACATGTTTGCAACAGTGACGTGCAGTACCTCTGGTTCCGGGTGAGGCATTACCCAGCCTCGCTCCCTGCTCCCAGTTCCTATCTCACAAGCATATATACAGGGCCAATTTAGACAGGAGCCAATTAACCTTCCGACATGTCTTTGGAGTGTGGGAAGAAAAAGGAGTATCTGGAGGAAACCCACACAAGCACAGGGAGAACATGTAAACTCTTTATGCAGATAGTGATCCTAGCTGAGATTCAAACTAGAGACCCCCCAGTGCTGCAAGACAGAAGTGCTAACCACTATGCCACTGTGCTGTTTAGCCATCGTTTTTGTCAAAGTTCTCGTTTTTGGCCTTATGTATTTTTGCTTGTCATGTAACCTTGTTGTGTTTTGGATCTCCTTTTTTATCCCATGTTGTTCTAACTGTTATATTTTGTGTTTCTTTGGTTCCTTCCCATGATTTAACTGTTTGCTCATTTGTTTTGCATTTCCACCCTCCTTTCATTTCAGGTTTTTTCACATATTTTCTGGATAAACTTTATAGCTTCTGGACAGGTTAGACCCTATTTTATTTGGTGCTTTTGGTCCCAAAACAAATAGCTTCACTGACAATCTTAGGTCTTCTAACTAACAGCTTTTACAATTAGTATACATGAATCTTTTTTTTTATTGTTGGTACTGTCCATCATACATCCTGATGTTTTGTCCCATATCTAAACTTTGGCTTCTGATACTTACAACATGACCCCTCAGTGTAGGCCTTTTTCCATTTAATGATATCCATCAGATAATTTGTAAACCATTCCATTATACTCTCCATGTTAAAACACTAAGATCTAGGCAGCCATGTAGAGGGATTATGACGTTATATGACTGATTTTGGTGCAGATGTTCTGTGCTCAGAATTCTAGTGGTGCAGTTGGAGAAGACCTATTGGCTGGATAATTCTTTTTATTTCCCTATTCTCTTTTAATCAGCTAAGATGTTCTGATGGCACAATGCAGTTCCTAGGGGGAGCAATATGGAGGTTACATGACATCAGCTGGACATGTGCATGTTGCATGTTAATTATAATAAATATCTCTAATGAGCCTGGTAGCTCATAAAAAGCCACAGATGTCCCCTTGCTATGGCTACGCCAATTACTAATTAGCCAAAATGACAAATGCATTGTTGCCAACAGCAGTAATTAGATATTGTTATCATTTGAAAAACTTACAAAATTATGCAATCAAGTAACGTAATTGCATGTTACAACTTTGTTCTAGTAGATAACTCTAGACAAAAAGCTATTCTCTATATGTTGTAATATAACATTTATTGCATTCACTGAAGTATTTAGCATTTGCATCTCATGATTTACATATGCTTATTCTGATTTCCACTTGTGCTTTATAAATAACTATAACAATCTCCTAAATGTGAAAAGAATCTAATAGTATTAAAGCAAAACTCAAAATGCTATTTTGAATACAGAGTGGAAGCATTAGTACCTCTGTCAGGTTTGTATTGTTTTTTTCAATTTAACACTGAAGAGGTTTCCTGTCCCTTCCTGTTCCTAGGATAGGATGTCACAGGGACATAAAATAATAGGAAATCTCTCCAGCTGGGAAAAAGACAGCAACAAAAATTTTTTTAGTTGTTCAGAACCTCTGTCAAGCTTTATTGCTGTGTCTTCCTGTCCCAGTGACCCATTCCCTTTGTTTCTTTTTGTGGTTCCACAGGGTAAGGAAGTGAGGGGAAAATTCTATAAGAGGGAAACAGACAGGAATAAAAATATGATAGAACTTTAAACTCTTCCCTAGCCTACAAATGGTTTGGTCAAAATTTAGCTTTTTATTATTATCATCATCATCATACTTCTAATAGTAAATTATAAATATAAAACCATTAAATGTTTTTAGCTAAACAAAAAACTGCTTAGAGACACTATTAAAATGAAAACTCATCTTTTTAAATTTATTTTAAATAAAAATACTATATCATCTAACTAAATATGGGATGCATAACAGGTGTGAAGAATTGGTATGAAAACATGTCATATAAATTTGCAAAGCAAGCTAACTTGATTACCAAACATCAAGCTGTTTCTCTTTGATTTATTAAAAAACAATACCAAGCATATATTTAGCTTTACTTTACCTCCTTGAGTTTTCAGTGTCACCTCTCTCTCCTCACATCTAGCTGAAGACTGAAATCTAGACAAGACCAAATTGTGGGCTAACTGTTCACAAAACAATATTTGTGACCACACCTGTAATTGCTATTATTGAACAGACTGTACCTTTCATTAGCCTAGGGGATAAGATTCTAAAACTTGAAGGCAAAATCAAGGTCATTTCTTAAAAGTGACAGTCTATATGAGTGTCGAATTTCTCTTTAATCCCTAAAGCCATGTGTCTGAAACACATTTTTCTCTAACAATGACCTACTCAGTAGCCACATGATTTAGGATTTAACTTACCCTACACAGACTGAATAACCAGTAAAGCAAAGATCTAAGCTTATGATAAAATGGTAATGTGCATGACTGTAACTACAACCATGCAATGAAACTGTGGTGAAGTCCAGCAGCCCAGGGTCCAGAGACTATGTTCGGTCTAACTGCATAGCATGGTATTCAGGAAGAAGCCACATAAGTGAAATACTGTATATAGGATGAAATGAGTATACATGTATATATTACATGCAGTATGTCAAACTCAGAATGCTTTGAAAGCAGTTTGTATTCCTTACTAATAGTTTTAAAAAATGCATGGGTCTTTCAAATTAATGGCAACGCAACGCACCTTCCACCAGAATGCGCAGTAGGTACAAGTGCATGGTACAGTGCATTAATCGCATGGGATTGCGTACTAGTGTGAACGGACTCTCACAAATACTGACAGGCACACACAACCACAGACATTCTCACACACACTCCAAAAATATATATAATTTTTGTCTTTTTTTAAGATCCTCCCCGTCTCCATCAGCCTGGGGTCCAGTGTGGGCTGCTGTGCTGTGACAGAGCTCCATCCTTATATTCATTGTTTGTACAGCTCTCTTGTGCGCTCTGTAGAGGTGCCGGGAGCCAGAATGTAATGTCCGTCTGATCCAGGCACCTCTACAGGGCACAAGAGGGAGCTATAAGCAATGCACGTATGGATGGAGCTCCCTTAAGGCCATACTTCCAGTCCATCACACCTCAAGCTGACACTAGGCACCAGGCAGCATATTTTGAATGGTTGCTCGGTGTGAGCACTAACAGTGCTGTGCTGGAAGGAGGCTGAGGAGTCTCGCGCCTAGAAAAGTGAAAGGCATGTGGCAACCCACTGAACATGGGGTCGCGACCCACTTTTGGGTCACAACTCACCAGTTGAGAACCAAGGCTCTAGGGCAGTGGTCCTCAAACTACGGCCCGCGGGCCACATCCGGCCCGTAAGGGTCCTTAAACCGGCCCGCTCCTGGCGGTGGGACTAGGGTTATTAAAGGTTACCTGAGCACCAGTGAGGTCTGGCAAGCTCCCTCTGGCAAAGGTGGTATCTTCTCATGTGGCAGAGTACACCACATAAAGCAGATAGCTCACACAAGATCATACAACAGGTATTAAAATTGTTTAGCACAGTTTCTCCTTGTTGGATGTTGTTGGAGGTTATTAGGTGTTAAATTGAACACCAGTAAGGTCTGGCAAGCTCCCTCTAGCAAAGGCGTGGGTGATGGATGCTATCTTCTCATGTGGCAGAGTATACCACACAAAGCAGATGGCTCACGCAAGAACACACAACAGATATTTACCCTGTTTAGCACAGTTTCTCCTTGTTAGTTTTAAATTATTATTAAGGGGGTTATTCACAAAGCTGCTGAAGTTAGCCAAGTGAATAACCCAGCTGAAGTGAAGTGAGCCAAACGCTGCTCGGCTATTCACTTCTGGCTTGTACGGCTGATTCCAGCCGTAGATCAGCTGAAATCAGCCGTACATCGACTGCCGAACATCGGTCTGCGGAACATCTGCATGTTCGGCTGAGCTGAAGTGCAGAAGGACTTTGACTCAGCTGATCCAACATCTGGATCGGCTGAGCCGAAGCTCTGGTAGCTCACTGGCTGCCATTCGCCCTTATTCTCATAGCGGCATTTGGCTCAGCTATTCTGCTCAGTACCTCGGTGGTACCAAGCATAATAGAAAAGAGTGGAAAAAAGTTGAAAAACTATTTTTTTAAATGTAAATAAATATGAATTAAAAAAAAGATTTTTTAAAAAAGAAAATAGAAAAACAATTGGCCAATGAAAAACAACTGGGCAGAGTCAGCCATAATGTCATGGCCGGCTCCGCCCAGGTGTTATTGTTTATTGTTTAATGACAGATCAGCATCCCCAGGTCATTTGGGGACGCTGATATGTCATTACAACTGGGGGGAGCCAGCTGTGAGATCACAGCTGGCTCCGCCCAGCTGTCATTTGAGGGGCTTACGACTGGCCTTTGGCAGTCCATTCACCCCGTTTCGGCTGTCATACTCGAGCCGAAGCATATGCCTTCAGCTTGGCTGAGCCGCTCGGCCCCCTTCAGCTGTTGTACGGGCTATTCACAATAGCCCGTACAGCAGCCCTTCGTTTTGACTGAACCGAAGGTCTCCGGCAGCCGAAGAGAGCCAAAGGATCAGCCGAAGCTATGGCTGGATCCTTTGGCTCTTTCGTGAATAACCCTGTAAATGTAGTAGATGCTAATATTTGCCAAGATGATCTTTTTTTTTTAACCTACGGTATTGCATTGTTAAAATATTGTAAAATCTGCTTACTGACCTTTTTCATGTACCTGCACAGCATAGAACAACATCCCCTTTTCCTCCTTGCAGCTGGTGGAACACTTCGAACTTGTTTGCACCCTGTCTGTTGAGCTGCATTTTTCTGCACATCACTACACATACATGGTTTGAACATATGCAGAAATATACAGCTCAACATACAAGATGTGAAGAAGCCCTTAGTTGCTTGGCAATGGCTTAGTTTGTTGCAGCAGCAGTGCAATGATTTGCACTGTCCTATCTTTAAAGTGAGCTTCTGAGATAGAGCTATGGAACTTGCTGTCTTGTTTTTAATTGTGCAGTCTCTGGGGTTGTCATGCAGCTCCTAGATTCATTACCTAATAATTCTCAGTATGTAAGATCTGTATATGTGACCCTTTATACTTGTTCCTTGACTAATTTTTCTTAGTAGTAAAGCCAGGGTCAGAATCACATATTTAGAGTTTATACATTTAAAGACAAATTAGCAATGGTAGCTCCATTTTATCCCTGAAACTCTTTGCATTTTGAAGGGCTTTGGAAAGTCAGAGCACTAGAACATGGAAAAATGAATCAATTTTTCAGCAGACTTCCAAAGATGGATCAACCGTTTAGTAAGCCTTTACACTAACTACAGTGAGTATCTATGGAGCCCAAATTAAATCAGAACCAGGGCCGGTGCAAGGATTTTTGCCAGCTCAGGCGAAGGTGCATTTTGCCACCCCCCCCCCCCCCCACCCGGCTAGGTGTAATGCGCGCGCAGCACA
>NW_017307770.1:162224-166817 GCF_000935625.1 Nanorana parkeri
ATACCGTGTTTCCCCGAAAATAAGACACTGTCTTATATTGTTTTTGGCTCAAAAAAAACACACTGGGTCTTATTTTCGGGGTAGGTCTTATTTATTTTTTTAATGTACAACAATCCAAACTTAATGCAAATCCAAATTAAATAATCCAAAATGGCAAAGTTAAGAACAGTGTGATCAGGGCAATCAGGGGTACCGTACCTTTCCAAGAGCAATTTGGTAACAAGAAAAAGCGAAGCACACTTTCAATATTGATTCCTCACAGGTGGAGTGCATTTGGTATCATTCCGCCTGTGACAGGAGTCGGAGCTATAGAGGAAACATCCGCTTATGCGGCTCTGCTCCCTCCGCTGCTGCCTTGCTTCCTCTAGCGCTGGCTTCGTTGGCACCGCTGATTCTCTCCCGCGGCCCTTCAGGTTTCCACTACCGGCCCTGGCAATGGTCACAACTAGGTCTTATTTTCGGGGTAGGTCTTATATTTTAGCAATTCCCAAAAGTAGTACTAGGTCTTATTTTTGGGATAGGTCTTATTTTCAGGAAAACAGGGTACATTACATACCGCTCTATATCACTGTCTTCACCACCGCTCGCACTTCAGCCAGCTCCCGATCCCGGTTCCCGATACGAGTCCTGTCCGATGTGTCTGGTCTGGGGTGGGTCACCATGAGAGGGTGAACCGAAAACGCCTCCTCGCTCGGTTCCAACTTCCAAATCTGTGCACCGGGCGGATCCCGAGTCCCTCAACAGGTTGCCGTTGCCGTCGCCTCCAGGATGACGCCGCAGCCGCACTGCCTGCTGGTGCGTCCGTTGCTCCGCCTCCTGCAGCCCTCGCTCCTTCACATGCGGCTGAGCAGCCAGGGGAACCAGGGGCGGGGCCACTTACGTCACTCACTGACGTAGGACGTAGCCAAGAGGACGGCTCAGTGGCGCTCTTCCGGCTTCCCCATAACGCTGCCCTGGCTGGCCCGACAAGTAAGTTGAGACTGAGAGCCACTGCACAGGTCAGCGCCGCTGCAGCCGGCGGGGACTCGTCCTTCAGATGCCGCCCGCAGCGGCACCCCACACTGAGCTCGATTGGACGGCCGGAGACGGACTTATGCCGGCGCCCGGCGACTGTCACTGTCAATTTTCCGCCCTGTTCCCTGGCGCCGTAAGGCAAGTGCCCATGTTGCCTTGCGCTAGCGCCGGCCCTGATCAGAACACATAGTAGAATCCCTTTCCATATGTTAGGGATATAAGAATGTAATTTACCCTGGAGATTTGTAATGCCATTCAAACATGAGATTTGTTCAGATTATCTTTATTGCTATGTCACTATTAGGGATGGTCCGCCGGTTCGATTCGAACATGAGTTCGAATCGAACATCGGCCGTTTGAGCGTTCGCCGAACTCCGAACTTTATCGGATGTTCGCGGTCTGTTCGACCACGCAACGTCCCATACTGCAAAGAACCCTCCGAAGCTCTAATTCAGTGGTCCCCAACCCCCGGGCCGCGGACCGGTACCGGTCCGTGGATCAAATGGTACCTGGCCGCAGGCCGCCTAAGGAACATTAACAGGGCATTTTGACAAGTACCTGTACTTGTCAAAATGCCCCGATACAAAGCCCCAAAGCTTGCGTGTTTTTTTAATACTTACTGTGCCGCGTCGCACAGAGTGTCGTGTCACTGCTGCTCCGGTGGGCGGCGCTCGCGTGTGAGGAAAATCCTTGTGCCTGAGTCCACGGGGCTGGTTTAAGGGAGACGGATCCGCTGTCAGCGCGTAGACCAATCAGATAGCAGGGGCGTGTCAGTCACGAGTTCCAGCGACGCCGCCTTCCTGCAGTCCGGTTGGAGTTCTTGTGTGCGCGCTCTCACACTGCCCGGCAATGGGGAGTTTGACACGGCAGCTGGCTGTTGGTCGGAAACGCTGTGCAGAAGGGGCTGAGCTCAGCTGTGGGGCACAGAGAGGTGCAGGTCACCCACTTGGAGTGGAACAATGAGGGTGAGTGCGACCTAAACACGTGACCTGGAAGCGGGGGGAGGGGCTTGTAGAGTGATCTCTCTGTCCTTAGTTGCTGTGATTTTGTTGACAATCAATTAACTGCCTCCTGTCACATGACTGTCACTCTTCCTATGGCTGTCACATGACTGTCACTCCTCCTATGGCTGTCACATGACTGTCACTCCTCCTATGGCTGTCACATGACCGTCACTCCTCCTATGGCTGTCACATGACCGTCAACTGCTCTAATTGGTTAAAGGCTTGCACCTAACCGCTGGTCAGGTGCAAGACTTTGCCCAATCAGGGCTCAGTACTCATTTGGAGACATGATTGGGGAAACTCATGATCACTCTGCTCAATCATGTCTCGCTTATCAGATGCCGGCAAACGTCACAATTGGGCGGAGCTAGCTGTCACCGCTAGCTCCGCCCAATTGTTTATGTTTTGCTGGCATCTGTCAAAATGCCATTACTACACACTTTAAGAGTAAAAAAAGTTTTTAATTTTTTGTTGTTGAAATGTCAGTTTTGCTGCAGCAGGTTCTATACATTGTACAGATGTATAGAACACTTCATATAGACACTTCACAGGCAGGTTAAGGGGGACCCCCCAGGCACAATATTTGAAGGAATTTTTCATTTTTATTCTTACCCTTTAAGTGATGTTAAAATTATAGCTCCTTTAAAAACGTGTTTTTTTTTCCATTGAATTCTGTCTCCCAGGGCAGTACCCAGACCCCCATACACCTTTTATGGCCAACAACTTGCATATAAGCCCTCTTAAAGGGGACAATCATTTTCAAAAGTTCGACTACGAACCGAACACGGGTGTGTTCGACCCATCACTAGTCACTATGTATTGTGTCAATATCCTCCACTCAAGACTTAGAAATACTTTTAGATTTGCTTAATGATTTCTAATTTGGTTCACACTTTGGAACAACATATTAGGACGGCTTTTATATACAGCAACAGTGTGACATGCTGCTATCCTTTAAGTCTACTTCCATGAAGCTGATCTGAGGTTTTTCACGTAGGAGCCGAAGGATACGTAGCTTCGGCTGATCCTTCGGCTCTCTTTGGCCGCCAGAGCCCTTTGGGTTATTGGAACGGAAGGGCTGCTGTACGCAGGGGCGGATCCAGGGGGGGGGGCAACGGGACAATTGCCCCCCCCCCCTCCCAGATTAGTGCCGCATTGCGTCCACGGCCAGCTACCCGCAGTGTGTAGTGACAGCTGTCCCTCCTCCATGTCACAGACTTTACTGCGGTTCATTGTAAAAGAACTTTGTACAATGAACTGCAGTAAAGTCTGTGACACGGAGGAGGGACAGCTGTATGTTCCGGCGTGTGCGGGGATCCGATTGAAACAGGCGGCTGCCTGTCATTGACAATGACTGTTAGCCTGGCGGAGGCAGAGTCTATACCCGTCTCTGCAGCCACAGCCAGGCAGCCACAACCTGGTATGTGGGTCATCATGAGGACCCTCTCCGGTGACCCCTCCACTGGCCGCCAAGGACACAGAAGAAGAGGTGCTGCAGCCTGCATGTAGGTAGGTGAAGTTGGGGAGTCTGTGGGTGATGGCTGGCAAGTTGGGGGGAAAGGGGGGATTGGGGGACTATAGCTGGGTTGGTGGTATTCAGCAGTGCTGTTTAATGATTATAGCCAGGGGTGAACTGACCCTTCGGGCATTCGGGGATTTGTAGTCCTCTATAGCTGTTGGTATTCTGCATTGTTGTGTAATCAGGGGTGTGCAATTTTTTTTTTTAATCCCAATTTTTTTTTTTATCCCTTGGACAATGACTTGTCCAAGGGATAAAGTGGGGGCCGAATCTACTTGCCCTTCATGACAATCTACTTGTGCCAATACAAAAAAATAGTTTTAATCAAAACTAGGGATGCACCAATGCCGTTTTTTTCGGTATCAAGTACCGATATTTTGCTTTTGGTACTCGCCGATACTGAATACCAATGCCGGTGCAGTCTGCAGCTGAATGTAAACAATGGGGAGCAGTGGCGTAACCAGAGTTATGGAGTTAACCATACCCAGGGGCGTCCCGAGGCTGGGACGTCACCACACGCGTGCGCGATGACGTCATCGCGCACGACCAAAATGACTGTGAGTCATTTTGGTGTCACCCCTCCAATGGTGTCATCCGGGTGCGGGCCGCAGCCCCCTTGTGACGCCACTGACCATACCATATCCTCAATTATTTACAAACATTCAGCAATCACTGATCGCTGAGTGTTTGCTCTTGCTCTCCTCTCTGACACACACTGTCACAGGAGGTTGAGTGAGCGGTGCAGGGAGGAGAACTCCGCCTCCTGTGACAGCGTGGGCTGTCTCCGCCCCCACACCGCTCTGCCGGACTATGATAGGTGGCTGAGCGGTGTGGGAGGAGAGACACCGGCCGCTCACAGCAGTCTCCTCCCGCAGCGCTTGGCCGGCTGTCACTTTCTCTCCTCCCCGCTGGGACAAAGAGCAGTAAGAAATCACGGCTGTGCCGACAAAACAGCAGGAAAATGGCACTTTCGGCATTTAGCCAAAAGTGCCATTTTCGGACAGCGCCCTCCTTCAGCTTTACGCCCGGGGCCAGCGCCCCGGCTGCCCCCCCCCC
>NW_017307770.1:167262-168079 GCF_000935625.1 Nanorana parkeri
GTTTTTACGCCACTGTACAGGAATCATTATATCCCATTTCCTGACCCTTAAAGTGTATTTATATTTTTGCAGCCAAATTGGGATAACACCTACTTTATACGTGTTACATTTTCTCATTCACATAGCATAACTTCATCACTTTGAGGGCTAGTTCACACCTGCCACACCTGTGAACTAGCCCTGAAACTGTAGAGAGAAACTCACAGTCTACCCAAAGGCATGCTCATCAGAGACATCTAAAAGTTAGATTTTTTTTATGTATAATGTGTAAATAAATATATAGTGAGGAGATGGCCATGAGCGGTCGGTGTCTCTCCTCCCACACCGCTCATGGCCGTAGTCCGGCAGAGCGGTGTAGGGGCGGAGACAGCCCACGCTGTCACAGGAGGCAGGGCTCTCCTCCCTGCACCGCTCACTCCGCCTCCTGTGACAGTGTGTCAGAGAGGAGAGTGAGAGCAAACACTCAGCGATCAGTGATTGCTGAGTTTTTGTAAATAATTGAGGATATGGTATGGTTAATATATGCTCAATTATGAATGAATGGGAGTGATCTACATCACCTCCTGTTCATTCATAATTGTGGTTATAGTAAACATACTATGTTATCAATGAACAGGAACACTCATAGAGGATTCCTGTTCATTGATAACAGGGTATACAGAAAAAGTGATTGAGGACTCTGTGTTCTCAATCTCTTTTTCTATTTTAAAAGGGAAATATCAGGAATCTGTTTAGACCCCTAATATTTCCCCAAAGCCCCTAAAAGTAAAGTAAGAAATAAAAATATTTAATAAAAAAATAATTAATAAATAAAAAT
>NW_017307770.1:168154-177318 GCF_000935625.1 Nanorana parkeri
AATCATTATTGGAGTCTCGTGGAGCCTACAATATAGTTACAAATTATTCCACTGAATTCTATGAAAGCCTAGTAGTTAACACACCCATACCCAAATGATGATGCCTTACTTTGTAGAGTATGTACAAATATCCTTATCACATGTTCCTTGTAGTGTAGTCTATAGCATGGTGCTTACTGCAAGGACTTACTGTGCTCTTTCCAGTGTCCTTTTACACTACATTCAGGCTTTTCATGTAATATTCATTTAGGGGGTTACTCACTAAGCTGCCGAAGGCAGTCAAGTGAATAACAGAGCCAAAGTAAAGGGTCCCGAACCCCGTTCGGCTATTAACTTCAGCTGAGTAAGGCTGATTTGAGCTGTATGGCTGGCTGGCTTCGGCTCCCTTCGGTTCAGCAGAACATGCTCATCATGACTTTGAAGTGAAGAACCTGTTTGACTCAGCTGAACCAACATCTGGATCGGCTGGGCCGAATGTCTGGCAGTTCACTCGCTGCCGTTCACGTCTATTTTAATAGGGGTCAAAGAGCAGGGAGTGAATAGCCGAATGCTGCAAGCGGCATTTGGCTCGGTTATTCTGTTCGATACCTCAGAGGTAGCGAACAGAATATATGGGGGGTGTGTGAAGTAGGGCCCCCTATAATTCCCAACCCTTCATCTGAGTACAGGCCTGGCAGGGCAGGAATGGGGGATGTGAGCCTGAGCCCCTCCCTGCACCATACCAGGCCACATGCCCTCAGCATTGGAATGGTGCTCTTCCAGGGGCCCCCCTAGAAAACCACCGTGTCCCCATGCCGATGGGGGACAAGGGCCTCCTTTGCCACAACCATGGCAGTCCTCCCACTGCCACCGCCGGTCTGGGACGGGCACGGTGGCTCTGTCAACGGAGATCAGAGGGAGTTCAGTACATGATCTCTCTCTGAACTTCTCTCCGATGTCAGAATACAGGAAGTAATGTATATTACATCACTTCCACATTCAGCTGTTATTCCGGCTACAGAAGCCGGGCAGAAGCTGGCGAAGCAGATCTCTGCTTCATCCGCTTCTCTGGGGGTCCCTAGGTGACATTAGGGGTCTCGGAGACCCCTTATGTCTCCCAAAAAGGACCTGCTTCTTAGCCCCCTATGTGATAGCAATAAAGTTTAAAAAGTGTAAAAAACAAAAAGTTTAAAAAAATTAAAATAGCTTTTTAAATTACATATGTAGTATATTATATGTTATAAAGTAACAGTAGGGGTAACAAACAAAAAAATCACCATTAGGCTTAATGGATTATGGTTTCTGGCATTGCTTCCTCATAGTCTAAGAAACTAGAGGTGTGTCCTTTTGCCTTAATATTTTGAGCTATAGTTGTCCCTCTTTCTCTTCTCAGAAAGTTCGAAGGTATGTACTAGTGCTTCCTCAATCTTCAAGCTGCATGTTTTGTTGATTGTAGAGATTTCCCCTCACTTCCTGTTGTTCCACCAGGACAGGAAATAAAGAAAATCTCTCCAATGAGGACAGGATTAGGATTAGAATCTCTTTCTTTTTTCTTTAATGAATAATATTATTATACAGGATTTATACAGCGGCAACAGTTTGTGCAAAGCTTTACAAAATGGGGGAGACAGTACAGTTGCAATACAATTTCAGCACAATATTGTTAGGAGGGTCCTGCTCGTGAGAGCTTACAATCTAGTAGGAGGGGCGAATGATACAAAAGGTAATAAATGTGTGGGATGATATATTGGAAGAAGTAAAAGGACAGTTATGTTGAGGTGGAACAGGCTTCCCTCAAGAGATGAGTTTTTAAGGATTGAAAGTTGACAGAGTATGCGATAAGATGGGGGGAGTTCCAGAGGATGGGAGACACTCTGGAGAAGTCCTGGAGGCGAGCATGAGAGGAGGTGACCAGAGAGCTGGAGAGCAGGAGGTCTTGAGAGGAGCGGAGAGGGCGGTCTGGGTGATATTTTGAGATGAGGTTGCAGATGTAGTCTGGGGTTAGTTGGAGTTGTAAATTACTTTGTATGTTGTTGTTGTTGTTGGTATTTTGAATTTTATTTGTTGGGCAATTGGGAGCCAGTGGAGAGATTGACTGAAAGGGGCGGCAGACACTGAATGGTTGGTATTAGCTTTTTTAAATTAATTTTTAAAAGATGCCTAGGGCTTTAAGAGTGATTTTGTGTTGGTGTGAAACTTGTACATAGTTATATTTTTAATAACATTACTGTATTGCATTGGTTGTTTGGTAAACACAGTAAAAAGCAATGAAGCGCCACAAACTTGTCACTTCTCAATGAGAATTCCTCCTAGGCACACTGCAAGATGCTGCCCCAAAAGAAAGCTGGGAAAGCTGTAGATCTATGGAGTAAACACAAGGGGGCGCCTTTCCTGGTGCAGGTCAATTTTAGTTCAGTAAGCATGAGATAGGAACAAAAAACGTACTCACAAACGTAAGAAGAATCATAAGCTGACAGGCAGTGTGTATCCACTGGATGATTCCTGTATGCTGGTGACGTTAACGATGAACTCCCGCCGCATAATTGCATTGCGACAGATGCTGGCATAATATAAACAGTAGGGCGGAGCTATTGGTGACATCTAGTTAGCTCCGCCCACCTGTTTACATTTGTACTTCAGAGGAATGGCATGCATCGGTGTTGCCCATGACAAGTCCTTTATTGTAAACAAATTTAAAAAAAAACAAAAATGGATCCACCGACATAATCCTTGGGTCAATCACGACGTCCAGCATTGTCCACTGTGATGATGATGACTAGACTAAATAAAACAAGTAAAAATAAATCGAAATTGAAAAAAAAAACGCCACCCGCCGACCCGTCTGCTCGCGATGAACTCCCGCCGCAGAATTGCATTGCAACAGATGCTGGCATAATATAAACAGTAGGGCGGAGCTATTGGTGACATCTAGTTAGCTCCGCCCACCTGTTTACATTTGTACTTCAGAGGAATGGCATGCATCGGTGTTGCCCATGAAGGAAACATTTCCTAAAGCCCATGCCCATCCTGAGAAAGAAGACTACTGGGACTCTGTACTCTGGAGTGATGAGACCAAGATCAATGTTTTTGGAACTGATGGCTCCAAAACTGTATGGCGTTGCAAAGGGGAGGATTACAAAGAAAAATGCATGGTGCCTGCAGTGAAACATGGTGGTGGCAGTGTCCTTCTGTGGGGCTGCATGAGTGCTGCTGGTGTCGGGAGCTGCATTTCATTGATGGTATCATGAATAGGCATGGGCTCAATGCTCCGAACATCAGCAGTTTGTGTGTTCGGCGAACACACGAACTGTCAGGGCACTGTGATCAATGTGAGCAATTATGTTGCGCTTGGTAGTGAGCAATGTTCTTACTGTGTCATCTTGCTATTTATATTCAAGTGAAAAATAAAAATAAAAAAATAAAAAATTGATGGATAAATGAATAAATGAGTGAATAAAGATTCATAAATTAGTGTAAAATATGTATAATAAATAAATAAATTATTATAATTAGTAAACTGTGTCTTTGTTCTGTTCAATATTTCGTTGATAAAAATGTGATAATAAAAATGTGATAATAAAACAGTATTCTGTGATTAAAAATTGTTGCAGCTGGTGTTTTCACATAGTTTTTCCAGCGCAACTAAATTGGTTAAAGTTTGTCAGTGCACTGTGCCTTGTGAGCCCTGATTTGCTAAAGCCTTGCATCTGACCACGGGTCAGGTGCAAGACTTTGCCCAATCAGGGCACAGTTCTCTGTAAGAGCCAAGATTGGGCAAAGTCATAAAACACTTATTAAAAACTTGAGTGAATAAGCCCCATGTCCGCACCCCCACAACCAACACCCCAGGGCTTGTAGGGAAGAGGCCCTTGTCCTCATCTGCACGGGAACCAGGTACTTTACCAGGGGCGACCCTTAAAAAGCTCCCTCCCAGTGAAGAGGACATGTGGCCTGGTATCGCAGGGGGGAGCGCTCGCTCGTCCCCCCTCCCCTTTCCTGACCTGCCAGGCCTGTGCTCGGACCAACAATCTGGTTGAGAATTTTGGGGGGACCCCATATTTCCCCTCCCCCATTTTTGGGGGTGGGGTTCCTCCTTAAAATTCCTACCAGACCTTAAGGGTCTGGTAAGACTTTGAGGGGGAACCCCAAACACTTTTTGTTTTGTTTTACATGGGGTCCCTCCTAAAATTCCTACCAGACCTTAAGAGTCGGGTATGACTTTTGGGAGGAACCCCACACTGTTTTTTTTTAAATGGGGTCCCGCCTAACATTCCTACCAGACCTAAAGGGTTTGTTTGGGAGGAGGAACCGCACACTTTTTTTGTTTCTTTTTAAATGTCATTTTTTTCTTTATAGATGTCAGCAGGTTCTATACATTGTACAGAACTGACACAATTTTTAGGCAGTGTAAGGAGACCCCCCAGAATTTAAAGAATTTTTCATTTTTATTGTTTCATTTTAGGCGATGTTAAAATCACTGCTCCTTGTATTTTTCAAAAGTGTTTTTTCATTGATACATGTCCCCCAGGGCAGGAACCCGAATCCCCATACACTTTTTATGGCCAATAACTTGCAAATAGGCCTTCAAAATGGGGTCAATAGATTTTCAAAGTTCTACCCCGTAGACTTGCATTGAATTAAAGTTCAAATTTTTACCATGTTCGAAAGTTCAAATTCGAACCGAACAGTGGGGTGTTCGGCTCATCACTAATCATGAATTCACAGATGTACTGCTCTATATTGAAAGAGAAGATGCTACCATTACTCCATGCCCTTGGTCGTCGTGCACTTTTCCAAAATGACAATGATCCAAAACACACATCTAAGGCCACTGTTGCATTTCTGAAGAGGAACAGGGTGAAAGTGATTCAGTGGCCAAGTATGTCTCCTGATCTGAACCCAAACGAACACCTATGGGGAATTCTGAAGAGACAAGTTGAGCATCACTCTCCATCCAGCATCCAGGCTCTACAAGAGGTCGTTCTTGAAGAATGGAAAAAGATAGATGTTGCAATATATCGCCAACTTTTTCAGTCCATGCCTAGAAGACTTGGTGCTGTCCTTACAAATCATGGAGGTCACACAAAATACCAGATGTAGTAGTTTTTGTTGTGGGGTCTGTTCATTTTTGCTTCACCTAATTTGAGTAAATTTGAAGATTCTGTAATCTAAGTTTTATTAGTAATCCAAGTTTTATTACTAACCTTACTTTCATGTAATGAGCTAAACAAATGTTTTTGTTTCAGTTTTTTCAAAATTTTGGAGATTGTTCTTGTGTTGACTGAGATACTGTTTAAAATCTTACTGTTCAAAGCGGTTTACTATTTACATATGTACATTACACTACTAATCTATTTTCCAGGGATCAGTATGCAAAAGCACTACTTCCTTCTGCTTTCACCCACTGCTGACTTCAGCCTCTTCCTTCAGCTATATGTTTCTACCCTATACAGGAAGCCACTTCCTTTGAAAGTCGGGGGAGGCCACACATTGGGGTGTGGAACCCTTTTCCCATCTCCCAACAGCACTCTTGTTTGGGGACCAGAAATTGCATTCTATACAAGAAAGGAAGATGGAATCTGAAGGAGGGGGTACAGGCCATGTTATCTAATTCCTGCAAGAAAAGTAAGCAGTATAATTTACTTAATTTGCAGGGACAGAGCTAATTTAAGGATCTGCACTATAAATACACTTCTCTTCGAACAAATTTCCACTGAAAAGACCTAAAAGATTCTAAGCATATGTATAATGCATCTCAATGTGAATATAAATGCACTCAAATTACAACGATAGCAAATACAAAATAAAGAAGTAAAAAAAAAATTCAAAGGTAAGTTCTGACCTTTAAAATATGCTTGAAGTGCTTTTAAGTTTCAGCAACATAAATACTTACTTTAAACGTTTCATTCTCTCCTAAGGCATGAAAAATCAAAAGAAAGCATTCCCCTGAACTTGTCTCTGTGTATTTTTAGAACATTTTAAAATAGTTAGGGCAGAAAGTAGGACATTCAATGTCCCCCAAAAAAGTGCAAAGCAAACTTAGGCTATGAGTCTTGTATAAGTGCAACCTAGTGTGAATTTCCACCTTTGCAGTCAAATTTGAGAGATGCCCCACTAGATGTTTGTTATGTGTTCCCAATCACACAGCATAGCTAAAAATATGTTTTTATTTAAATATTTCGTACTTTTCTAGTTGTTTCTTTGGAGCAGAGTTATTCATATGACTCTATGGGCAGCTTCAATTGCTTTGCAAAAATGGCAATGTGGTGATAAGGGACAGGCAGGAGGTACACAACTGAGAAACACAGTCCTGCATTAACATACACATACATTGTAGCCCCCAGGTGTTGAGATCTTTCACCATTTGTTAGGACAGATAATCCTTCTCATCTGGCCAACAACTGATAATTAAATCTGCCAGCACAGTACAGACAGGGTTAATTACGGCAAACACAGCTCCCCTGCTACCTCCTAAACATTGCATAGAAAGTGAGAACTAAGTAAGAATTTTCAGTCCTAAAGTTTCAGAAAAGAGCATTTTAAAAGGTAAGCAGCAATTTTTGTAAAAATGTTTTTAAGGTGTGCTATGTGCATGAGTGCAAGTAGGTATTATCCCAATTTGGCTGTAAAACTGAAAATACACTTTAATATGTAACTATCAGATAAAACTAAATGCAATACATCTGCTGGTGAAGAAACATGACAATTGGTGGGCAGTAAATAAAATGGAAAATTGGAAGGATCCCTTCTTTAAGAAGACAGAGTGATAGGTCACTATGTTGCCCTGAAGAAGGGACCCCGTGTGGCTCCGAAACGTTGGCTAATTGACGCTTGTGACATGTTTCTTCAATACATAAGCAAAATAATTGAATACTTTTGACTGAGTGCTGGTGATCTTCATCTTTATGACTAAGGAAAGAGACATGGATGTCAGTGGCGCCACAAGGAGGTTGCAATCAGCACTGGGTGACACCATCAGAGGGGGTGACAAAAAAATGACTGACAGACATTTTGGTGTCAGCCCCTCTTAAAAAATGGACAAATGGTCATGGACTGAGAGCTGGAAAACTGCACGTGAGAGGAGAGGACCTGGCAGCATACCTTAGCCCACTGGATGAACGTCCCCTCCTTTCTTTTCCGACACCAAGATGGCCACCGGCACTGGAGTGCATGTGATGTCATTACGCACGTGCACGTGTATACGTGGGGATGTGATACATGGATACGTGGTGGCACCGTATCCACGTAGATGTATACATGGATACGTGGTGGCACTGGGGCGACACCCATCGGTCGCACAGGGTGACACCTGGCCTGGTGATGCTGCTAATGGACGTGAAGGTGATTTTTATTAAAGGTCCTGTAAATAGAGATTAAGCCAAGTAGAAGTATTGAAATAGAAGAAAAGTCACCAGCACTGAGTACTTGAAGTTGCAAAAACTACTTTAGTTCATTGGTAAAACATCACATAGGTCAATAAGCCAATATTTCGAGACAGCACACAGTCCGTTCCTCAAGGCGACACAGTGTGCTTTTCCCAACTTGAAAAACTGGTCTAGTGAGGGCTGGTGACTTTTCTTCTATTTTCCTGTGGATTCACACAGTGCCAACTGTGGTACTCCAAAGATCTTTTTTTTCTCTTCAGTCAAGCTGTTTAATTTCTTGTTGGAGCTGGTATCTATACAACAGTTATCCAGATGGGTATATCCTCAGCATGAGCTTTGGAGGCCATATCTGGGCACATTTGGACCAACGATAGCCAAACTAGGCTGGAACATGACCTTTGGACACTGGGATCTGGTTGTGGCATGTTCCAGACCTTTGTGTACTGTGTCAGTTAGCTTTACAGTGCTCTCTAGGTCCAGAGAGCACTCTGCAGCCTCTGGCGTGACCCAGTCTCTGAACCCTCCCTTTGTGAATAAGCCTCTGCATGGGGTAAAGCCCCTACCTTTTGAGGACTCACCAGTTTCTCACATTAACAGACATCTTACCTCTCTGATGGTTTCTTTACTTTTAGGGACTTCACTGATAGCCAGTTGTACTCCCTATTTAAATCTCATTCTGAACTAACTGGAACGATTCTCCATCCTCTGTTGGGGGTGACTTTAATTTGTGAGATCATGACTCAATTAATAACATTTTGTAAGAGTAACTCCACTAACACAGAACAAGACCCTCAAGCTTTGCATCTGGTAGAAAAAATATCTGAAGCCCTTCACTTCAGTTATGATGGCCTCTTATGGGAACCGAAGTTGATGTCTCATATGGCACTAATGTCTGTCTATATGCATTCACCAATTTGGCCTGGGACATGAAAGATATGTATAAACAATGACTTATTCACTTGCCTAAAGACACCTCCTCATTCGTGGCGTTGCTACAGGGGGGCAAGGGGGAGCAGTTGCCCCCCTAGGTTATTGCTTGTCCCCCCGTGTGCACCCCGCCAGGGCCGGACTGGCCATAGGGCATGTTGGGCCGAACACAATCAACCTGTGTTCAGCCCGCACGACCGCTATGCAGGATGCACAGTGTTGATTAGCTTCTCCCTCTCATTCCCCTGCTCAGAGCAGACAGATGTAAATGAGCGTCAGTCCATCGGAGCAGGCTGATGCATACAGCACTAGTGCCCAACGAATCGATGCTCTGAGCAGGTGAATGAGAGGGAGGAGCTAATCGACATTGGGAGCCTCCTGGGTCTGTCCTTTTCGGTGCCTGTAGTAGCAGATGGGGTGTTTGCAGGCTGAATTGGATGCAGGCAGTGTAGGTCACACGCTGTGCACTGCCCAGTAGGACCCCTCTGGTGTGCAGGAGCAAAACGAGATGGAGTTCAATGCAGTTTGTATCTGACTGAAAGCAGCAGCTTGAGGGATAGCCTGAGGAGCAGCTGGAGGCAGACCCCTACTCCTTCAAGGTAGGAGTCTGAGTCTAGCCTACCTTTCCATTGCACTGTGTACTAGGCATGTGCACTGCCGCCTGGTAGCCGCCATTAAAGCCACACACCCACCTCAGAGCCTACTGTACAGGGTTAATGCCGACTCTGGGGCAGTTGTGCGGGGTTAATGTTTGCTCTGGGGTAGCTGTGCGGGGTTAATGGTCGCTCTGGGGTAGCTGTGCGGGGTTAATGGTCGCTCTGGGGTAGCTGTGCGGGGTTAATGGTCGCTCTGGGGTAGCTGTGCGGGGTTAAT
>NW_017307770.1:178468-202824 GCF_000935625.1 Nanorana parkeri
GCTCTGGGGTAGCTGTGCGGGGTTAATGGTCGCTCTGGGGTAGCTGTGCGGGGTTAATGGTCGCTCTGGGGTAGCTGTGCGGGGTTAATGGTCGCTCTGGGGTAGCTGTGCGGGGTTAATAACGGCTCTGGGGTAGCTGTGCGGGGTTAATATTGGCTCTGGGGTAGCTGTGCAGGATTAATATCGGCTCTGTGGTAGCTGTGCGGGGTTAATATCGGCTCTGGGCTAGCTGTGTGGGGTTAATATTGGCTCCTGGGTAGCTGTGCGGGGTTAATATCGGCTCTGTGGTAGCTGTGCGGGGTTAATATCGGCTCTGGGGTAGCTGTGTGGGGTTAATATTGGCTCTGGGGTAGCTGTGCGATGTTAATGTCGCTTCTGGTGTAGCTGTGTGGGGTTAATGTCGGCTCTGGGGTAGGTGTGCGGGGGGTTAATGTCGGCTCTGGGGTAGCTGTGGGTGGGTTAATGTTGGCTCTGGGGTTGGTGTGCGGGGGGGTTAATGTTGACTCTGGGGTAGTCCTAGTATAGTCCTCTATACAGTGGCAGAACTACAGGGTCAAATAGTTGCAGCTGTGACTGGGCCCTAGCATTGCATTCTGTCACTTAATTTATGTGCTGTAATGCAGTGTGCACTGTGGCTGCCTGACATAGGGACCGGAGATGGCTATACAGTATTGTAATCTATGAGCAATACAGTGCAGTACTGGGAGTGATGACTAAGTGGCGCTTTTCTACAGACAATAGTTTACAGGATAATATAGCACTTTTCACAGATAATTCAGACACTCGTTCCCAAGATAATACAGCACTTTTTTGCCCCGTTTCTCTACTTTCCATGCTGCAGAACCCTCTCTCCCTCTCCTAGAAGGTCGCAGATCAGTTCAGTGTATTTTGTTTTGCAGGTTAGGTGAGAGTTAGGTGAATACCAGATAACAAAGAGTTTACTGTACTAAGATTCCATAATCATTTGCTCTCTCTCTCTGGGGTGTGGCCTTGCTGCAGTGTGGGGGGACCAATGACAGAACATATTGAGTGTCTATGGCTCACCAGCCACTCACTGGGGGTTTCTTTGGCCAGCGGTGCATTCTGGAGAAGTGCATATATATTCCAGACCCTGCAGATTTCACTATAGACTCCGCAGAGCCCACCATAGACCCTGCACATACCAGAGACCCTGCATAGCCTACCTGAGACCCCGCACAGCCCACCTGAGAGAGACCCTGCAGAGCCCACCATAGATCCTGCAATGTACTGTATAAGAGATGGATAGAAGGTTTCTTGCTCAGGTCATGACAATGCTCAGCTAGCATCCCTTCTGAGGCCTGCAACATTTTCATGCCGCTAGTTTGAACCTGGCTCTCAAATGTACGGGGCTGTGTGTGAAATTCCCTGTGTAGGGGACTTACCGGGGAACTTAGCTGCACTGTCCCCATGTCCTCGGCAGTGCTGCAGGATGAAGTACTAGTTGGACTTGTGACTGACCCAGAGCTGCAGCGTGTTCTTCAGCAGAACCTCCTCAGGCTTCAGCCACATCCTGGCTGTCCATGTCACAGCCTCCTAATGCCCGCACAATCAGAGAGCACACACTGAGAGGAGAGTCCGGCAACCTTCAGCTAGAGCCGCTTTGTCCTCACACTGTACACAGATTTATATGAGGACAGAGCGGGCATCACAAAAGAAGATGGGCAGGTGCTCCTATACACCCATTGTCCTCACCGGATTTCCGCCCGATCACTACTCGGCCCTGGCCTCCTCCACCTCTGCACCGCTGCTGGGTCCTGGCCTCCTGACTTAGCCCCCCTCTGCCCTGGGCCCCATAATGACCATTGATTGCTATGGTGGGAGTTACGCTACTGCACTGGAAGGTTGCAGCTCTTCCCTGTGTAAGCAGTAGCAAATCACTCCCCCATCAGTATGAAAGCTGCCAAGGCTGTATCAGAAGCTCTTTTTGCTCAAGCTCCTACATATAATTTTAGCCCCTTATTAACCTTTAGAGGTTCACTTATAAAAGTTATAGCTGGGCAAATAAAGTTTGCAACCATTTAGACAATGTCTGAACAGAGGGCTAGATGAAAAAGGGGAGCAAATATAGAATTTTTCCGACCAAGGAAAGGCACCTTTAAGAAGCAATTTGGTGTTGCAAAGCAAAATAGCTAGCACCACCAGAGGAAAACTGCTAATCGAAAGAATGATGGGCCTCGATAATAACGTGGAGGGCAACTAATCATTTACTTAAAGAAAACAGGTAGAACAAAAACTAGTTAAATAGGAGAAAAATATTGGACCAATAGCTAAAGTGGCAAGGTACATCCCAACCAAGATCAACCAGTAAACAGCTGGGGGTAGCAAATAGAATACAGGGGTACCTCGGTTCACGAACGCTCCTGTTCACGAACAATTCGGTTTGCGAACAGGAAGTTCGGCAAAATTATGCTTCCGTTCACGAACTCCACATCGGGTGACTAACACAACCGCAGCCATCTTCCCTGCTATGACACATGGTTGTGGCTTGCTCTAGTCGAAATCGCGGTCTGATCACAGTTTGATTTGGTTTGCGACCAATTTGGTTCGCGACCAGAATCGTGGAACGAGTTAAGTTTTTTAACCAAGGTACCACTGTACTCATAAACTTTGACTTCAGGTAAAGGGAGATTCATAATATGACTAGTTCCCCTAGATGGCACTGACGAGCATAATTTTGGCTGTACTATCTAAAGCAGTGGTACTCTACCTGTGTAACCCCTGGACCCACATTTGTCCTTAGTCTTAGTCAATGGAACACACGGCATTGCGGTACCGCACATTCCGCTGCGGGCTATTGAACTGTGGGTGGGAGGTGCATTTGGGGTGCCATTCAAATAAATGGCAACGCAGCTCCCACACCAGAACGCGTGGTAGGCGCGATTGCTTGTTACAGTGTGATTATCACATGGGGCTGTTCGATTAACATACAGTAGAGATGCCGCAGCCAGAATGTGACATCACTCCAGTCCAAGCACCTCTACAGGACATGCGAGGGAGCTGTGAGCAATACATGTATGGATGAAGCTCCCTTGTGGCCATAGCCCCAGCCCACCCCACCCCACCTCAAGCTGACACTTGGCACCAGCCAGCATATTGTAAATGGCTGCTTGGCGCAAGAACTGAAAGTGCTGTGGTAGGGGGAGGCTGAGTAGCCTGTCACCTAGAAAAGTGGAAGGCACACGGCGACCCACTGATCATGGAGTCGCGACCCAGATTTGGGTCACGACCAACCAGTTGAGAACCAAGGATCTAAAGGCACTAGTGCAGCGTGAATGGCATCCGCGTGGTGAAATTTTATAAATAAACCCCCTACTGAACCCTATTTAGTTTCTATTACCTCCTTCATTCCCTTGTTCCTTTTTTGCTGATATTTTTTAATCAATTGTAAAATATGAGTAAAATGTGTAGTTAACCCTAATTTTTTAGGGTTAACTAGGGTTTTTTTAAAAGAGGAGAGCATACTTTGGTATCCTTGCCCTGGATGCCAGTGAAGCTTGTCCTTGAAGTGCTTGCCGTATCTCTATTTACATTCATCATATCACTGACAGGTACACCTTCTATATAAATCATATGACATCAGCAACAAACTGCTTGGGACAATGACCTAAATTATAGACATTGTCCAATTTGTATACTGTATGTAATTAATTGTTATAGCCTAGACAAAAATCACATTCATTTTTGAATGCTCCAGTTAGACTATTAGTGACATCATTAAATTCCTAGCTTACAGCCCCCGGGATACAACAGTGCTTTACCTGATAGTAGGGCACTCCACCCAGAAAAGTTAAAAAAAAAAAATCTCCTAAAATATTTCAGAAATACCTGTTTGTACAGTGCTGCAATAAGAAACCACTGTGCTTGTTACTGCTACGTGTCATTGTTTCTTGTCAAATAACATTTAGCTTTTTTTCTTACATTTTTAAGACACTCAGATTTGCGTGCTCTGTGAATTCAGCAGTTTTTTCTAACTGCATTTATGTGTCTCTGCATTTTTATACTGTCCTATTGAACTTCAAATTTGTCTTTAGATTCAAGATTACTGAAAATGGAGAGCTAACCCTTTTTGTGTAGTTAAAGAGTTATTAGAACCTTTTTCTGTATGTTCTCTATCCAGTTGGGGTTCTATTACACAGTTTCATCCTCTGTTCAACGAAAGTATTCCTGCACCGTGGAAGCTGGAAGGAACTGGTGAGCCTGGAGTCTATTTTGTTAATGGGTCTGTAGCCCTGTACCCTCTCTCCCAGTTTTGGCTGTTCTACAATAAAGCACTGAAAATGTACTTTAAGTGACTGGCGCCCAATTTACTGTTCACATCTCACAACCTGGCTAAGGATCCATGCCTGAGAGTGAAATGCCAGCCCTCCCTGCCTCTGGGGTTCACCACCTGCCTTGGGGTCAGGAGGTGCTACAACAGTGTAGTACTGACCATCAGACCCTTTTCTTTCCTTGGTCTTATGAGTAGCTCATTTCCTTTATCACAGGTTAAGTAAAATCTAAATGGTGGTATTTTATCTTGATAGGTTTATATCCAGGCCCTGTACTGGAGTAATGTATTTACTGCACTAATGGCAGGGGGTCCATAGGGATAGGAATTGAGGTTAGGATCCTTCAGCTAGCAACACCATTCTCTCTCTCTCAGTCACACATGCGATGGGTTTTCCTCTGTGCTCAGAACACTCCTCTCCGGTAGGCCTCAGCGAATCCCATTCTTGATTGTAGAGTCAAGAAAGAAGTGCATATACGCCCTACACTAATCTGTCTCTATGCACTTTATCAGCATTCCTAATTAAATACCACTTACTAATTGGCATTTACCTGTCCAATACGTCTGCCGTATCCAATTGCAACAAGATTGTAATATCACAATTGTCTGTCGACAAAGGAACAAAATATTTACATCAAAATATTTACATCACAAGGGTATAACCCCTAAAGCTTTACACTGGATTACGGCATTTATCATATTTCAGCTTTCGCAATTATCCATTCTGCTGATTACTTGTTGCAGTAGAATATGCATTGAATTGCAGAGACTATTCATTATGCAACTATACATTCAATTACGAGGTATGAACGCTGTATCATTATTTACATAGTTACATAGTTGATGAGGTTGAATAAAGACACAGGTCCATCGAGTTCATCCTCTGTGTGTGTGAGTGTTTGTCTTACTAAGAGTACCTGTACCTCTGAAAATCATGTTCTATGAGGAAAGCATCTAAAAGATTGTTGAATGAGTCAATGCTCTAAGCTGAAACCACTGCCTGTGGAAGGGAGTTCCACTATTTTACCACTCTTACAGTAAGGAATTTCCTTTGCAGTTTATGGTTAAACTTTTCTCTTTTAAGTTCAGATGGTGTCCTCTTGTCTTTTTCAGTAAACTAACAGTAAACAGTTTATTACTGAGTCTACCATCACCACTGAACAATTTTTACATTGCTATCATATCCCCTCTTAGTCTCCTCTTTTCCAGAGTAAATGAGTTTAATGCTTGCAATCTTTCCTCATAGCTTCTCTGGACTCTCTCCAACTCAAGGACATCCTTTCTGTGGATCAGTGGCCAAAACTGAAACACATACGCAAGATGAGGTCGAACCAGAGTTCAGTAAAGTGGCAAAATGATTGTCTCTAGAGTACAATCCCTTTTTTTGCATGTTAGTACTCTGCTAGCTTTGTTTGCTACAGCCTGGCATTGCATGCTATTGTTTAGTTTTCAGTCAAGTTTGACCCCCAATTCCTTTTCCACTTCGGACTTCTCTAGTGGAGCTCCCATTAACAAGTAGTCTGCATGCATATTTGCGCATAAAGTGCATAACTTTACATTTTTCAATAATAAACTTCATCGGTCATGTAGTTGCCCACCTTCCTATTTTATTCCCCTGTAGTATTGCTATGTCTTGTTCCAAGTTTATCACACACAAAAATTTGGTGTCGTCAGCAAACACTGAAATATGGTTATTGATACCAACTCCGATATCGTCAATAACCAGGTTGAACAGCATTGGAATCCTGGGGCATGCCACTGCCAATCACTGACCACTTAGAAAACTAACTATTTATCAATATTAATCAATCCATGCACACAACATTTCAACAATGCCCAACAATTGTAGCTTGTATGTTAAGCATTTATGCTTTTGCAAAATCTAGGATGGAAGAAACCTGGCTTTCTTCCATCCAGGTTTCTACTTACATCATAGAACGCAATAGGCTTGTTTGACAAGAATGGTCTTTCCTAAAACCATGCTGGTTGTCATGTAGTACTGTACCATTCCCTCAAACAATTTGCATACTATGGTTGTAAGACTGATTGGATTGTAATTCCCAGGTATATCAAACCTGCTTTTAAAATTGGTACAACTGTTGCTTTACACCAATCAGTTGGTACCCCCTCCCAGTCATTAAGGAGTCCTTAAATATTAGGAACAATGATCTCACTATAACCGTGCTTAGCTCTTTAACTACCTATGAATGCAAGTTATCTGGTCCTGATGATTTATGCAGATTTAGTTTTTCCAGTTCATACCCTGACCTCCATCAACTGCGGTACATTTCATTTATTGTCACTTCTTAGTACACTCATTATTTCCTTCTGTTTTGCAAGTAAATACTGTTGAGAAAATTGCATTTGTTACCTCAGCCTTCTCCCCGTTATTTGTGATCAACCTCCCATCTATATCTTTTTTGGGACCCACGCGTTCTTTTCTTATTTTTTTTACTATTTATCTATCGGATTTTTTTAGTCACTGTGGCAATATGTTTTTTGTATTCTATCTTATCTGTCCTGATTGCGCTTTTACATCTCCAAATGCATTCCTTGTAGTTCTTGCGAGTGTTGTCCCTTCCATCTTATATTTTTTTAAATGCCGGCTTCTTCTCATTGATTTGTTGTTTTACTTTTGAATACAGCCATGCACGTTTATCTATTATTTTTGTTGCCATGGGTATGCAACGGCAAATGGCATTGTTTAGTATATCCCTAAAAGATTCCCACTTGTCCTCACTGTTCTTTGTTAAAAATAATTGGTCCCAATTGGTGGGCTGCAGTAAGGATTGCAGCTTACCAAAGTTTGCCTTTTTGACGTTCTTGTTGACCCTACATGACTCTCTTTTCTGTAACCTACTATAAGCCCCCGTGATCACTGTTACCCAAGTTTTAATGTCTGCAACCAGCTCTGCGTAATTTAAAAATGTTAGATCTAATATTGCATTCATCCTAGTTGGGACGTCCACCATTTCATGAAACTGTCCTGCAATAAGTTCAGGAAACGACTAGACTTGGTTGAGTGTGCGGTTCCTTTTGTCCGATCAATGTCTGAATAAATAAAGTCCCCCTTTATAGGAACATTTCCGATTTCTCATTCCTCTACTCCTTTTCTGTTTTCTGTCTTAGCATATTTTCCTCACCCGAACCTTGGAGCCAGCTGGCTGCTAGACCAGTCCCCACAGCCTGTCTCCTTCTATGCTCCAGCACAGGGCTTTTTTCTTGCGGTACGTGCCAGTACAGCGCCCTCGCGACAGCCAACATCATAACCCTGTGCGGGGTGATAATGATAGTCTGGCACTGTATCTGTACACTTGCCATATGGTCACTTGCTCATTATTTGTACGGCAAGTGTACGGATAAAGCTAAAGGCAAGCGCCCTCACCCCGCACCCCCTGTACGGACACAGCACAACAGTGAGACAGACGAACCTTGCCTGGTGATGTGTTTGTACGGCAAGCTGTAGATGGCACCAGGCAAAAGAGTAGAGACCAGGGGGGGGCTATATATTTAAAATATCATATGGTGCTTTGTGGCACACATGGAGGAGGGGCCGGGGGGACCATTTGATAAACCTGCCTGTAGCATTGCACTGGCACCCTTTTCCAGCTCATCAGGAGGAGCTGGAGCATGATGTGATTGGCAGCAGCCAATCATAATGAAAGCGGGTTGTTCCCTCTTGTTTGATCTTTGTGAGAGGTTTGTAGTGGTGGGAAAAGCTAGCCTGAAGCATACAAAAACAACAACTTTACAGTTAAAATAATTGTCTATATATTAAATGTATTGCCTTCTTTATTTATGTCTTTATTTTTCACACTGCCAGCCTACAGCTGGCTTTATAGCTGGTAGTGTGTTCTGAATTGATCCAAGTCCACAGTATTCTCAGTTGATGCAAATGTACACTTTTTATGTAATTAAGCATTAAACTAGCTCTATAGCTGGTACCATGTTCTGAATTGATCCAAGTCTAAAGTCCTCTGTATTGCAATTGTTTTCAAAATTAGTAAAATAAGCAGTTATTTTATGCCCGCGGTAGGTAAAAAAAAAAAAAGGATGGCTTTAGAGGCAGAAAGTGCTAATATTTAAATTCATGTAAAACAGCAAAAAACTAACACTGAAGTGGGTCAAAAGGATCACCACACAAATACTAAAGATACTAGTGGTCAAGAAGAAGGCAATTCTGGCAATTGGCCTGAATGTTGGACACTAGTGGAAAAAAAAACAACTTCTGCCAATAAAATTATTGGCTATATGCCAAGAATTACATGTTGGGATGTAGAGTGAAGATGTAGGAAGTCTTTTTGTTGGAAAAACAGATGGGGAGGAAAATAATAGTAGAGTGGGCAAATTGGACAAATTGTAAAATTAGCCATTTTGGAGAATTTTGCAAACAACAATCATAATGATTTATGATCACAGGGAAAGTGCAGTTCACAAAGCAGCTAAAAAACTACAATCTCAGGCTCAAAATAAAACATTGGAGAAAGTCTTTATAAACACTCTGGGGGAAATGTATCCAAACTGGAGCAGACAAAATGTGAAGTAGAGTTGCATTGCAACCAATCAGTTTCTCTGTCTCATTTTCAAATCTTACCTGAATAAACTGAAGAGAGATGCTGATTGTTTGCCATGGGCAACTGCTCCAGATTCTGTCTGCTCCAGTTTTGATCAATTCCCCTCTTTGTCTCATAATAAGGATGTAACTACAACGGTGTTTCGAACTGCTTACAAAGTTGCAAAAAAAATTAATCATTGAATAACTGAAGATGAAAAAAATTTACAGGAACTTAATAGCCTAGACATGGGATATAACCTTCACTCTACAACACTCTACAAATGCCTGCATTAATATTGTAAACCATATTGCAAATGAAATGGAAAAAAAAAAAAAATAACCTACGTAGTAAACTCAAGGGATGTCCCGATACCGATGCTAGCATCGGAATCGGGCCCGATACAGGGCATTTTGACAAGTACTTGCGCCGAAGCCTAACGCCGAAGCTTGCGCTATTTTTTTTCTTTTTTCTTCTTACTTACCTCTCCGAGCGTCGCGTCACTGCTGCTCCGGTGGGTGGCGCTCCGAGCGGGGTCATCTGGCAGTCTCCGGGTCCTAATTTAGGTGGCCGGAGACTGCCAGATGACCCCGCTCGGAGCGCCGCCCACCGGAGCAGCAGTGACGCGACGCTCGGCGAGGTAAGTAAGAAAAAAAAAAAAAACCCCGCAGCGGCCAGTCAGGAGCAGGGGAGCAGGGATGAGTCAGCGGCGCGCTGGTCAGGCGAGAGGAGCTCCAGGTGGGGTTCTAATTTAGCGGGCAGGCACCTCTAAGCCAGCTAAATTAGGACCCCACCTGGAGCTCCTCCCACTGGTCCAGCACTGCCGCTGACTCGTCCCTGCTCTCTCCGGCACACGGACACAGTGAGTGAGGGCAGATTTGGGGGGGATTTATTAAGCAATTATGTATTGTTTGCACTGTATTAGCAGTATATACTGTTTATGTACTACATATACAGTACATACTGTATGCAGACAATACATAATAACATGAATGGATTAAATGATCTGTATGTAGCCCTGTACTAGGGATCATTTAACCCATTCATGTTAGCAGAGGATAATTGTAAATGCATTGTTGCAGGCACTCTATATGTGCATGTACTATATACTACATATAGAATGCACTGAACAATAGATTTACAATTATCCTCTGCTAATATGAATGGGTTAAATGATCCGTAGTACATGATATGTAGCCCTGTACCCCCTTTTCCACTTACAGAGCTAGGTTATTGTTTTTCTTTTAAATAAATATTCATGTAATTTTATTGGTATCTACATACCGCCAGGGAGGTTAAACAAAGTTTATTGATGTTTTTCACAACAACACAAGCTATATCTCTGCAGTCCATCAATCAGACATACAATGGCAGTATAAAAAAAAAGAGGACATTAAGCTATTAGATAGCTACAAAACTAAGATCATCAACATATATCAAACAAAATCGGACACCGGCCCAGTTAGTATTATAATCAATAAAAAGAGTGCCGGCCAGTTACTCAACCTAAAGTTGTAGAGCCTTAGTAACTTCCTGGATGGTAGGAGGGGAGGACGCATTTCACTGCCTCATGATGCATCTCCTTGCCGTAAGAAGGCAGATATGCATCCAGTCCATCCCCTTGTACGAGGGTCGACTCCGTCCATCCGATGACGTGGAGAAGTAACCGAATAAATAGAGAATAGGATCTATCGGGGGCGCCCAGGAAAGAATGTCTTCAATATAGGATTGTACTTGTTGCCAGAAACTGGCTACTGAAGGGCAGGACCACAGACAGTGTGTCAAAGTAGGACGCTGTAGAGAGTACTTCGGGCAACTTGAGATGTTTGGTTGTGAAGAAGAGATTTCAGAAGGTAAAAAGTAGGGGACATAGGCCCTATGCAGAATTTTAAACTGGGTCTCCCTCCAGATCTTGTTAGAGATCACTCCCCTGACCTTGGTGTATCCATACAGAATTTTCTCCACTATATCTGGAACTTTGAACTCCTTAGCCCATTCTTTCACATTTGAGGTAGTTAAAGGTTTGAGAAACGTGTTTTGAAGTTTAGGATATATGGATGAGATAGAATAGGCTTTAGTTGAGAGCAAGACGTCCAAAAAGGAGGCAGTAAAGAAAACAGATGGATTCCTGGAGATTGCTTTCCACGTTTTAGTGACTTGAAAAAAATGCAGAAAATGACTGGCCGGGATGCGATAGCGGTCCACCAGGTCTCGGAAGGCATAAGGTTGAAAGGAGGAGGGTTTGAATAAATCATGCCAAGTCTCGATCCCAGTCGTATGCCAGGTAGAAAAGGCAGCATAGTCAAGTCCCTGCGGAAACATAGGATTACATAGCAAAGGACAATATTTAGATATAAACGGAGAGAGGTGAAGGCCTTTCCGTACCTCCCTCCAGGCTATAACGGTATCTCTATATAAAGAGTTTTGTCGAATAGCAGGGGGGAACAAAATGTCTTTAATCATTGATGAATCAACCACTATGAGTAAAAGAACAACTTTGGCTGTTATCGTTCGTGTAGTTCTTTCTGAACTTTCTGCTCCTGTAAATCTTTGCCTAGATTTCATTGAGTTACAAGATGTAACAGCAAAAGGAATTGTGAGCTCATTACTTAGTCATCTTGAGCTTCTGGGAATAAGGATTCCTGAGGATTATTTAAAGTACATAAAATGATTTATTGTCTTCCACGTGTGATGGTGCTGCAGTGTTGTTTGGTGTACATAATGGCATTAGGAAGTTAATATAGGAAAAATAGGGGGATATTTTTTGGCATTGGGCTAACCATCGTCTCTAATTGTCGATCGGTGATACAGTGAACAAGGTGGCTGAAGTTAACCGTTTGAAAAACTTTATGGACAAGTGCTGTGACCTACCATGGTTCTCCAAAGAATGCTAGGGAATCGCAGAACTGTGCAGTGACTCTAGAGCTTCAGTTTCTAAAAATTGGAAGGATTTTAAGCACTCGCTGGGTTGCTTCTAGCTTTCGCATAGTTTCTGCAGTGTGGAAAGACTATGAAGCCCTGGTTCACCACTTTGAGGAGGCAAAGAAAACAGAAGAAGCAAATCAGATTGTCGTCTTTAATCAGGGTCTTTTAAGGACACTAATATCAAGTGAATGTGTTCTTGATATGGGTCTTATGCGTGATGCTCTCCAAGAACTCAGTGAACTAAGTTTGGAATTACAGGAACAAAATATTGATTTGTATAAAGCAGAGAGGAAGATAAAGAGCACAATTCAACTTTTTGAAGAAAGAATTCAAAATCCTGGTCCACTTCTCTTCAAAATCTGAAGAATTTGAGGTTCAAAGGGATTGAACACCACATAAATGACAAACAGAGCCCTGCAATCTGTTCAAGGTTTTAGAATCTAAATATTGCCCACAGAATCCTGGAAAGCAGCTTCCATTTGCTGAAACTGAAATGAGAAAGCTAAAACTAAAGTTTTGCCTAAAGGAAAGAATAGCTATTTGTGGCTTCCGTGAATATCTTCTTGATGGAAAAGAAGTCACGGATAAACTAATTCCTCTTAAGCAGACTTTAAGTACCATTGCAATATCTTCGAGTGAATGTGAACGAGGATTCTCTCAGATGAACCTTATACTAACTTCATCAAGGTCTTCACTGCTTACGAAAAACGACTTCTGGGTTGATCAAAATGGTAGGACCTGCTCTAACTCTGTTCAACCCTACCAAATATGTGGCAGAATAGGCGGGAATTAAAAAAGAGAGTTCAGAGTTCTATAGCAGAATTCTATAGCAGAGTTCTATAGCAGAGTTGTACAGTATAGCAGCGTTCTATAGCAGAGTTCTATATCAGCGTTCTTTATCAGAGTTCTACATCAGAGTTCTATATCAGCGTTCTATATCAGCGTTCTATATCAGAGTTCTATATTAGAGTTCAATATCAGAGTTCTATAACAGAGTTCTATATCAGAGTTCGATACAGCGTTATATATCAGAGTCCTATATCAGAGTACTATACAGCATTCTGTACTATAGCAGTCAGTCATACTGCTCTATTATAGTAGTCAATTATAACAGTCGATTATTGCAGTCTATTGCAATATGCATCATGTTGGAAAGGCCAACACGGAGAGACAGACGCTTCCATGCAGCAATAAAAGGGCAAGCATCCTCTTTGTCTTCAGGCCAAAGTCGTGGTTGTGGACGTGGTGCATCCTCTGGAGGCCGGGCACACTTGTCCTTTTTTATCTGGTACTGGGCGTTTTATTCAGCCACAACATACAGAAGAGGTGGTGGATTGGATAACTAAGCCATCCTCCTCATCCTCTGTCACCCAGACTCATACTGGTTCTCAGTCCAGCGCAGATGCCAAAGCGGCGTATTCTACCTCTTTGTCCACAGCTACTCTTGCCCTAGCCCCACAATCATGCATGGAGGAGTCAGCTGAATTGTTTTGAACACACCATCAGTGATGATGGAGTAACATGAGCCTAGAGGGAGGGGGTGCCAATGATGGACAACAACCTGGCACTCATGTTCCCCCAGCTGCAGCATACTGCCAGGTTGGCTCAAGTGATGAGGGCAGAGGGGATGATGATGTCACTGACTCTACTTGGGTGCCTGATCAACAGAGAAGGAAAGTGAGGAGGAGGCACAACCCCAAGCACAATGTCCTCCAGGGGCAGTGGTATGAGCAGCCACCCCATTGCATCAGAAGGCAGAGCTGTTGCAGCGCGGTGTTGTCTCTCAGCACACGTCCAGGTGCAGGGTGCTGCACAACTGGTGCAGGGCGCTGTTGTCTTGCAGCACACGTCCAGGAACACAGCTGTGTGAGAGTTTTTCAGCACATGTGCAGCAGAACGCAGCATTGCTATTTGCAACCTGTGTCTCAAGTAGATCAAGCGTGGCAAAAACATCAGCCACTTGGGTACCACGTGCTTGAAGAGACATCTGACCACCTGCCACGCAGCCTGTTGGCAACAGCGTCATAGAAACGGCCACACTTCTCCTTACTCCTCATTTGTCATCTCTACCCCCACTATACGTCATGCCATGTCAACAACCTCCACTGAGAGAGATGTTGGTATAGCAATGGGTGTCACAGGTCCTTCTGCCAAATCTGCCAGCAGCCCATCAGCTGTAGATTTTAGCAGACAAATTTCGCTGCCCCAGCTTCTGCAGCAAAAAAAAATACTGTCCCACCCATCCACATGCTCAGCGTCTAAATGCCAGCTCGGCCAAATTGTTTGCTTTACAACTGCTTTGTTTGCTTTACAACTGCTGCCTTTCCATCTGGTGGACTCTGCCCCCTTCAGTGAGTTTGCAGAATATGTTGTACCACAATGACAGGTTCCCAAATGCCAATTCTTTTCACTCAAGGCCATTCCAGCTCTGTACCAGCACGTGGAAGGCAATGTTTTGGCCTCGTTGGACAAGGCAGTCAGCAGCACATTACGGCCGACACGTGGTCTAGCAAGCATGCTCAGGGATGTTATATTTCCTTCACGGCACACTGGATATCTCTGCTTGCAGCTGGGAGGGATCCAAGATGGGGCTCCGTGCTGGAGCTTTTTCAGCCACCACGCCTCCAAAAAGCTGATGATGTGAAATCTGTCTGCTCCACCCCCTCCTCTTTGTCCTCCACGAAGGCCTCTTCTGCAGAATTGTCCGGTGAACCAGCAGTTCACGGTAAGTGTTCAAGGGGCTACGCAATGGGTCAGGCAAAGAGATGCCATGCAGTGCTTGAGCTGGTTTGTCTAGGGGACAGGAGCCACACCGGGGCATAAATTCTGTCAGCTCTGCAGGCGCAGGCCCAGAGGTGGTTGACACCATGGCACCTTGAGCCGGGAATGATTGTAAGCGACAATGGCAGCAACCTTCTCTCTGCCCTACGCCTGGGAAAGTTGACACCATGCTTGGCACATGTCCTCAATTTGGTGGTACAGCGTTTCTTAACCAGGTACCCAGGGCTGCAAGATCTTCTGAGGCAGACCAGAAAAGTCTGCAGCCATTTCAGGCGCTCATTCCAGTCCAGTGTTCGTCTAGCTGAAATTCAACGTGAATTCCACCTGCCCACAAACCGTCTGATTTGTGACATGCCCACCAAGTGGAACTCCACTTTGGCAATGCTGCAGCTTCTGCACAAGCAGCAGAGGGCCATCAACGAGTACCTGTGTGAGTATGGCACAAGCACAGGCTCAGGGGACTTTGGATTTTTTTTCACCCGTCAGTGGCTGCTGATAAAGGATGCATGCACTGTATTGTCACCATTTGAGGAGGCCACGAGTATGGTGAGCAAGGACAAGGCATGCATCAGTGACACTGTCCCTCTTGTGTTCCTGCTGGAGCATACTCTGCAGGGAATTATGGATAGGGCACTTGAGGCAGAACAGGAGGAGAGGAGGACTTCTTTACCTCTCAAGGCCCCCTTTATGCAGAAACCATTCCTGCAGGTCCACAGATCACACAAGAGGAGGAGGAGGAGGATTATGGCAGCCGTGGGGGCATTGAAGCAGAGGATGACATAAGGCAGTCTTTAACGGAGAGTTTTCTGTCCCCCAGAAACCCAAAGAGTAGTACATGGCTGGGAGGAGGTAGTGCACGACAGTGTCATTCTCAGTGACCCTGAAGACTCGGAATCTCATGCCTCCTCAAACTTGTGCTCCCTTATCCTGCAAAGCCTGGGAAAAGAACAGAGGATTCGTGGTATCAAGGAGAGGGATCATTACAGGTTGGCAACCCTTTTTGATCCACGTTACAAGCGTAAAGCTGCAGAGCTCATCCTGCCCCCACAGAGGGAGCACAGGATGAAACAACTTGAGGATGCTTTGAAGAGAAACTTTTGTAACACCTTTCCAGACACTGGTAGTTTACCAAGTGATGAAAGAGGTGCTTCTGAGGCTTCGGTTGGTCAAAGGAAGAGCAGTGGAGAAAGGGGCCGCCTGACTGATGCCTTTAGAATTTGTTTTATTTCTCAGCGCCCAGGGATGTTAACTTTAGGCACCCATCGGCAGCATCTGCATCATATGGTGCAGGATTACCTAGGGGCAAGAGCAGACATGGAGAGCTTTCCAGCAGACGATCCACGGATATAAGAGTGCGTCTGTCCACAGACTCTGTTGACCGGCTGACATTTATCAAAATGAATCAGTCCTGGATCAGCAGCAGCTATCAATCCCCTGATGCTGATGTCACCTAATAAATTTGTCGGGGATCAGGGATCTCTGGAAGACTGCCTAGGCTGCATAACTTTGTGGCCGATTATTCGATCTTCAAGTAATGTTCTCGGTGTAGTGCACCACCAACGACCAAGGCCCAATGTTTCCACACCCCATGTGACAGGTGCAAATCATTTGAATATTTTACAGCATGGTCCAATCCTGCACTTCTCAAGGATAACGTTGAAGAGTTATGGTGTGAAGGCACTTGGCGACACTAAAGGCCCAATTTTTTGGTGCACCTGTGTGACAGGTGCATATCATTTGAATATTTTTGAAAATTTTAAAGCACCTGTTATTACTTTCATCCGATGTCTGTAAAAGAGGCACCAGAATTTATCCAAAAAATATCTAACCTTGTTCCGAGTGTCCTCAAATGTGGCCTCTTCGTACAGGCTGCCTCCCCAAGCAGTTGTTTAAAAAATTAAAGGAAAACCAATTACTGGCAATTGAAATGTCGTTTTATTCTTTTTAAATGTCACTTTTTGCTGCAGCAGGTTCTATACATCATACAGATCAGCCACTTCACAGGCAGTGTAAGGGGACCCCCCAGGCTTGATATTTGAAGGGATTTTTCATTTCTATTCTTACCCTTTAAGTGATGTAAAAAAAAATCACACTACCTTTAAAAACTTTTTTTTTTATTGATTCCTGTCCCTTAGTGCAGTAGCCGGACTCTATACCTTTTTTATGGCCAATAACTTGCATATAAGCCCTCTTAAAGGGGACAATTATTTCTGGAAGTTCTACCCCCACTGACTTGGATTTAGATCGAGTTTGAATTCAAACTTTTTGGATGTTCTAAAGTTCAAATTCGAACCGAACTCGGGCCGGTTCGGCCCATCACTAATCCTATACACTGTATAGGACACGATGACTCACAGGACCTTAGACCGCCAGAGTGGAGGGGGAGAGAGGCTGCAGGGACCAGTCTAGCAGCCACCTGGCTCCGAGGTTCAGGTGAGTAAAACTTATTATTTTCGTCCCTATACTATTTTCATCCCTAGATTAAAATGTGCACTTCACCCTTGCAGTGCAGAGCTAGCCCCACTGCAAGAATTAAGAATAATTTTGCCCAGAGTTCTTCTTTAAGGTGTGTTTTCCTCTAATAAATAATTTTAGTTAGCACAAACCTTGTGCGATTTTCTGTGTTTGTATATAAATGGAATTATTTGGATCCATCTTTTTTGTTTTCACCTTTTTGGTAGAGAGGCATGTTCATTCATGTTAATCAATCATAATATTTCTGATTCTTTGTAAGCTGCTCATAACATTGCTATTTAATTTCTTTGTTTGTGTTCTTTACCTTGATGATAATACTAATAATAATAATAATAATAATAATAAAATATGTAATAAAATAGACAGTCAAGGAAAAAAAACTGGAGCAGATAACCAAAGAATTTTGAAGATGATCTGATTTATAACTATTGCTAGAGCTGTAGTTTTTTCTTTTGCCCTGGACACCCCAGACACAAGAAAAATACTGTCTGGCTGCATGTAAACTTAATAATTCTTACTAGCACCCCCCCTCCCCTCCCCCTGTTGGAGTATTTAGTGTGTAGGTGTCTTTAAAAATAATAGACAGAGAGATTAGTTATTCAGGGTATTAGTTATTCAGGGATATTAATTAGTTATTCAGGGATATTACAAACCAAGAGCAGTATTAGGGTATAATTAGGAATGTCTACCACCTCCCACCTGCCCTAGAAGCGAGTAGTGTCTAAGTGACAAAAGGAGGGTGTCCCAGCACCAGCCTAACTCACATCTTTAAAAAATGGATCCCTAAATGGAAACAGGCCCTTATTCATTTGCACAAATTGTAGGTTTGCCCATACATGGGACAAAGTTTAAATCTTGTCTAAATTAGCATTTTCTAATAGCTGCATGAGATACAGTTCATGCCTAGACCCCTGGTAATCCAACTGCCCTGGTCAAAATGTATTGTTTAGCAAGGAAATGCATGGCTCAGCATTGTCTTTATTATGTTTTAGGACAGTCAGCTTAGTTCACTTTTTTAAAGTGGACCTTAACCCCTTTTACTAAAAAAATCACACCATTCAGCTCTACATGCTGATATGAAAACATATTTTTATTTTCCTTATAATTACTGCTTTTCCACATCCTGGTCCTCCTAGGCATTCAGGTTGTAGTCTGTGCCTAGGAGATGCAAGCTGGGAAGGTTACATCTCAGAGCATTGCTCGGAAATCTCATTTGTAAACTGCCTAATCTTGTGAGATCTCAGGAAAATAATTTTTTTCTCTTGAGATGATATCCAGGGTCACATGTCCTAGTCACTTGTGCCAGAGTTACAGGAAGTAAAAGGAGATTAATCTGCCTGTAGTAAAAATTTCCACTGTGAGAAGAATGGGGAAAAAAAGAAAAATGAAGTATGCAAAGAATGAAAATCCAGCAATTATCTATAAGTATCTGTTTGTATATGGCCATTACTAAACATTTCTAATGATGACTTTGTTGTCGCTTTAAGGATCAGGGTAAAGTGCCTCTTCAAAGTGACACTAAACTTAGGAGTCAAACCTTAAAAATGCATTTAAGTACCAAAACTATTACCAAAAATGTAGCTTATTTGTTCATCACTCAACTGTAGATCCTCAAATCATCTCTAAATTCACTGTCCTTCCTTTCAGAGGGTGGCTACGTTTGTTACCTATGGTCACTATTGAGTGCGATGGGTTGCAATCTATTGGGTTGCAATCAATCATACTCAAACTATTGAGTATGATGGATTGCAATCTCAATACAAATTAGTAAACTAAACGTGAGATTGTAGTCCATCACATGAGGGCGCTTGGAGCGGTGGCTACTTTGCAACACAGCAGTACAGCAGTATCCCACACTCTATAGGGATTTCATCTGTGCAGGTCTTTCTCGAGGAATGACCTAAGACCTATCAGAGCTATAACAAGTTAATTATCGAGTTGTTGCAATTCATACTTACTAGAACTGTTTTTATCTTCCAGGAACCGCACTACCTCCAAGTGCAGGGGATGGCGATGGGCACTTGCCGTGCACCATGGTACGCCTACCTGTACCTGGGGGGTGAGAGAGGGAACTATTTTCTGATGAAGAACTTGGAGGGTATCTGTGCCGGGTACTTATCTGGCACAGATACATTGATGACATCTTCCTAATCTGGACTAGTATGCATGACAAATTGATTGAATTTGTTGCACAGCTCAATTGCAACGGATTCAGTCTGAAATTCGCCATGAGCTATCATAAGGACAGTATATATTTTTGAATGTTATAGTCTGAGTTTTGGTGGATTGCTCCATCTCTACCTCATTATTTAGCAAACAATACTGTTTTGCAAGTGCACACCCCGTTCCACTCAAAAGAAGTACACCCTATTCCCAATATTTAATAAGAAGACGTAACTGTTCTACCGAGGACGATTTTGTGAAGGAAGCTGGAAAACTTGAGGAGAGGCTGACATTTCAGGGTTACAGCAAGAATACCCTAAATAAAGCGTATAGGAAAGCACAGGCAAAATCTAGAGAGGAGCTACTTTATGGTACAGTCAATAAATCCATCGCACTCAAAACTGCTGTTTCCAAAGTAATAGAATGGGTGCTGCGGCTGTCGATGGGTGGCAACTGTCACAATAACAAGTAGCAAAAGCAAATCAAGTATCTCTATTTATTGATGTATATGCAGCATAGCATAATACACTTAAAGTGACATTAAACCCTCAGATTTTTTAACATAAACCAATACTGTAATGTGTACCTTACTGTAACCCATGGTTGTTTCCCTTCTCTTTGCTGCTCTTCCTTTTAAATCCTCATGTCTTCTCATGCTTGGGAAGAACTTCCCTTTTCAGCTCAGGGCCTCTTCCTGTAGTGCTGGCTCAGGTTTCAAGCCTATACAAACGTATACACAGACACCGTGTATCCGTTCCTGAGACAAGGCAGTCTGCTGCAAAACAGAAGTTCTGCAGAGCATGAGAACAGATACAGATTTAAAAGGAAGAGCATTAGAGCAGCAAAGAGAAGGAAAACAACCATGGATTACAGTAAGGCACACATTACAGTATTGTTTTATGTTAAAAAATCTGAGGGTTTAATGTCACTTTAATGCAACGTTTCGGGGTCAAAACAAGTGAGCTACTTTATGGCCCCCCTCAGCCTAATAAGAAGCTGCTAAAACCCCTGACACTGTCAGAATTATCACAAGATTTTCAAGACAACATGACATTAATAAATGCATTATTGCAAAATATTGGCATTTTTTGACCAGTTTGATTTGTGAAAGATCATCCTGAATTGGTTTACAGACGTTTTGAATCATTAAAAAGATCGATTGGTTAGCAGAACTGGTTAGCATTGCTTAACAGGAAACCCTAATTTGAGGGTTTCCACCGGCGTGTCAACAAGTGGCTTGAGGGGCACTTACAGATGCAACATGTGCAATCATTGTTCTTGGATCCATCAGGCACCTCAGATTAGGCTCCTTGATGGTAGGTTATGGTCTCTTCAACATTACATTAATTGTCAAACGCAAAGAGCAGTGTTACAGCACATTATGTACTGTAGATGTGGTAGTTTCTACGTAAGAAAGACCATTAGGCCCTTCTGTAAGTACAGCAACTACCTTGTCTACCGATTAAAGAATGGAAAACTAACCACTTAAATTAGTCGCCATGTTGGCATCCATCAAAGGTTTGATGTTTCTGCAATAATGTTCTTTGCACTTAAACATATCCCACAAGAATGCTGGCGACGTACACTGTACGTCGTCAGTCACGAAGGGGTTAATATAGTAAAAAAATAAAAACCCCAGTGGTGAATAAATACCACTAGTACAGTGCAGCCATCACATCCAAGAACTGGTGCGCTGCAATATATTAAATTTTTGTTCTGGGGTTTAGATATACTTGAATTTGGAATTTTTTGCAGTTAGTCAAATGACATAAGGTGAATCAAGGCAGGGCAGATCAGCTGAGCTTTAATAAATCTGTGCATGACTATTAACCACCTGCTGTCCGGCTATTGTAATTAAACAGTCGGATGGTGGCTTCTTGAATGCGGGTGGGCGTTTTTAAACGTCCTTTCCTGTCCCACTTGTGCCTGCTAGTAGGCGGTGCACATGAGCGGGGAAATCTGCTTGAAATGCAGACAGCCAGCGATGGCTGTTTACATACAAGCTTTCCAGCTGCTATAGAGACCCCCGATCGCTTGTATTATGCGTGCGCCCCACCCGCTGATCCCGAGCTTCTCTGTGCTCGGTGGGTATGGTCGTTTTTCTGCGATTTTTCGGGCACATGCAATTTTAAAGCTTGACATGTTTGTTGTCTGTTTACCCAACGTGACCCTGTCTTTTGTATTTTACCAAAAAATTGGATAATGTTTTATATCATAAAGTAGGGAAAGCATTTTCTTTTTCAAACTTTTTGGTACTTTTTTTCTTTATATAGTAAAAAATTAAAATCCCAGTGGTGATTAAGTACCACCAAAAGAAAGCTCTATCTGTCCCCAAAAAAGGGTATAAAATTCATTTCAGTGCAGCGCTGCATGACGGAATAAATGTCAGTCAAAGTATTGCAGCGCTGAATACTGAAAAATGGCCTGATGGGAAGGGGGTTTAACACCGCGGATGTCAACTGGTTAAGCTTTAAAGTAGGATCCGGTCTAGAAATATTTTGGGCTAGGATCAAATGGTTATACATTGATTGCTGACTTGGATTTGATCTTTTTTTACTTCTTTCTGTTTTTGTTTCATCCGTTTGTGAATTTATCTATGAATATGAATAATTTGCAGAATATCTATGTGTATATATATATATTAACAATATGGTTTATTGATGTCTAAAAACTACCCTATTCTTCTGTGGGTGACAGAGGTCCTCTTGGATGCACTATTTACCAACTATGTTTTTTATATTATGCTAGCAAGTAAGTGACTTTTGTTTGTCAGTTGATTTGTGATTTCTCATATATTGTGTCTATAGTATATATGGGCTAACTGTAGGGATTTGAAAATTATAGAACTCCTCACCTTCCTGAAGAAGGTAAAATGTGAAATGCGTTGAAGGTTGGAGTACTACAGTAAATATTTGAGGACAATTATCCTGTTGAGACCCTCATTTAATCATGGGACTATCATTGTAGTTTGTAAGTAGTAGCCCATAGAGACATACAATATTTGGTCTAGCATGTTGTTGGTCTTGGATGACTGTAATAAGGTTGTTGTTTTATGGGTATTTTAACATGTATTAATAAAATCTAAATGTTTAGTTATTGTCTGATGTTATTGTAGTATTTTCCATCTCTAAAAGCCCCATTTAATTTGCTACTAGATTTAATCCATGGTGTAGGGTGAGATGACATAAGCTTTTAGGGACCTTACACCTTCATTTGGTACATTACAACACAAACAGGGACCACGGGGACCAAAAGTAGCAACCTCCAGAACGAAGGACAGTGTTAGCATGAATTCAGAGATGATTTGAGGATCTACAGCTGAGTGATACACAAATTAGATACATTTTTGTTAATAGTAATGGTACTTGAATGCATTTTTAGGTCGTTTTTTAACCACGTTTTAAGCACTTTTTTTGTTCAATGAAACGTGTGTGCGACGCTCGTTTTTTAACCTCCCTGGCGGTATGATTTTTTCCCCCCTTTTTTCTCTATCTTTTGGCTTTGTTAACCCCGAGCCACACTCGGGAATACCAATGGATACGCGCTGAAGTCCGCCCCAAAAGAAGCTCCTGTACTATTTCGGGCGTAGGGCGTTTTTCAGCGTGTCAAAACGCGCTGAAATACGCCCAGGTGGGAACCATGCCCATAGGAGTTAATAGGATTTCACTGCTTGAGCGTTTTTCAGCGATTCGATCAGCGCTGAAAAACGCCCAGGTGTGAACCCAGCCTTAAGGTTTAACTCCTGAGTTTAGTGACATTTAAGTGCTCCCAGGTCATGCTTTTAGGATGTAATCTGTATACTTTTATTTAACACTCTATATTTGGCACACAGTTTTATTAAACCGGTTTGCTTATCTGCAGATATTCCAATAGACATTCTTATCTTTTGCAAGAACCAACCCTTTATTTATTCCCAATTCAATTTTAACATAGAACAAGAAGAACATATATATATGGCAGACATACAGATACACAAGAACAATGTCCTGGTCATATATTGTATTTTCCACATTATTTGCATAGATATAGAGATATAACATTTAGAGAAATATAATTTGTTGGGTGGCAACAAATCATTCGATGATTAAGGGATATTTATCAGGGAAGTAGCGCATTATTTATTATTGTATTATATTTATAATTTATGTTTTAATTTCCCAGCATATGTTTTGATAACATGTTCTGCATAGTGAAAAGGAACGTAGTAGAATATAAATTTGAGAGCTGACATTGCAGACTTATTTTAGTAGGCTCATGCTCTGGGTTGTCATCCTGATGGGCTGTCAGGATACCTGATATACACATTTGTTCTGCGGATGTGATTCACTAAGTACAGTATAGATGTATGAATAAGGAAAGCAGCCCCAGAACATGTACCTTAAAAAATAGGTCAGTAAGGACGTCTCCCAAGTTTCTATACTTACAGGTTCCCTTTGACATGAATACATCAAGTGATTTGTTCCCTACCAGAAAACATTTGGCCTAATGAATAATTTGACAGATAACTGTATTGAATACATTGTCTATATGTCGTTAATCTAATATACCAGACATGCAAGAATCAGGGGCAGGATTGTGTTATAAACAATTTAGCTACCAGAAAAGAACAGCTATTTTCTGAACTCAGAGTGAAATAAAATGTAGGGCTATTACTACGCTTAAAACAAACCTGTGGGAGCTACACAGCTACTAAACTAACAGCTTTAGAAAGTAGCTTCAGACTTTGTACATGGAGGCTAATGAATCTTCCCTGAAGTATTTCTACACCCATAATATAATGCAATGTAAAGTACCTAAGCAACATATCAGCAAGCACAGGCAATGCCATGTAGGTCATAGCCTGTGCTGATGGATGTGCAAATTCAGATTTTAAGAAAGTCTCTACTTACACAGCAACTTTGTAAGTGCTTCAAGCTGCAATAAAAGGACAAAACCTGAAGCAAAAGGTATGTGCTGCAAGATTTAGCCGTCAGCTAACGCCTAAAGCTTGTAAATTTACAGTTTGAATAATCACACAGATTCATTTTTGGAAGGCAATTAAATAATATGAGACCCAACACATAACATAACCATGTACTTTTGTATCCTACAAACCTCTGTGTAGAGAGCCCTGTGGTTATCTTTACATTGAGAATGTGTCATGTGTCAGAATATGGGCATCTTTATATATA
>NW_017307770.1:202995-207267 GCF_000935625.1 Nanorana parkeri
ATATTTATTTATACAGATTACTTTACCTTACAACAATGTTATTACATAGTTCAGGGCAAGCATTGCTTTGATCAGACAGGGCTAAATATATTTCATTTACAATAATATACCATGCAATATAACAAAAGTATTTTTTGAACACTGCATTCCATGCATGTAGAATACAAAGGCAAATTACATCAGAGTGGTTAATTTACTAAAAGAGTATAGTGTGTGCATTTAGCTTGCTGGTTGAACGCAGCTTCATTTTATTTACGTTGCTACGTAAACATTCTTTACTCATTAAGAAAATCAGCCCGGTGCCTGTGATCACATGAACACAGTCAATCGCTCAGTTTCTCTTTGCTTGTAACAAATAAGTCACACTGAACACAAGTCATAAATGTTTGTTATTGCCATGTGACATTGATTGTGGTGGCATCACCAGGCCGGGTGTCACCCAGTGAGGCCACCGGGTGTCGCCTGATGCCCACGTCATTACGTATACGCGTGACGTCATTATGCACCTTCTGCCGGTGGCCATCTTGGTGATGGACGCCAGCAAGGGGAGGAGGGGACATTCTTCCGGTGGGATAAGGTATGCTGCCAGGTCCCCTCCCCTCTCATGCCACTGTTGGGCCATGACCAAGTGCCTGACTTTTAAAAAGGGGTGATACCAAAATGACTGTCAGACCCCCCTGTGATTCTACTGATTCATTGGATTCTGTGACACATGTATTAGCTGTAGCTTTTTACAGAGACTGTGTTCAGTCAACATTGGCAAAAATTACCCAATAGTGGAAAATCTGTTCCACCAGTAATTCAGCAGAATGGACCCCATGCGTGACAAATATATCAATTTCATGAATCTTGCTATGTGACTAAAGATCACCCAACTGCCAGAAAACTTCCTATTTGCATTCTATGGACATTGGGGTTTACTGACAAAGTAAATTGACACTTTGCTAAGAGCCCTGGACCTATTCTCTGCAGATTCTAATTTGCAAAATTAAGTTCCCAGATCAGCAATTGTGTGTGACTGTTACTTGTCTCTTGAGGCACTTTGGGTTCATTTTTTTAGACCAGGAATCTAGACTTTCTTTAGATACCAAACTAGGTTCAGAAGAATTTATTTTATTTTTTCAATTTTCTTTTAGCTTGACAGGCTACATGTGGGGCTCATATATGAAAAGTGTGCAATGGGATCCTCATTTTATTTTCCAACCTGGATTATAGAAATTCTGGCGGCTGGCTGGCTGCTATGGGCAAGAGGAAGTTTTCCTATTACACACTTTGTATACATTAGTTTCTCAATCTTTAGTTAGAAAGAAATCATTTATTTGCTTGGATCACTTTAGTTGAAATGGGATTCACTATTCAGACACAGTTAAGTTCATATAGAACTGCTGTAATCTAACACCTTATTTTACTTGTAGTTAAAGCTGCTGATAAAGGGGTTGCTTTTTTTTGGTATAGTAGCAAGCAGATAGGGGGATGTCATATACACTATGACATCTCTACACTATACATGGAATGCAGTAAAACAGTTTCTTACATTACATTATAGAATAGTTTTGTTTTATTACATGTTTGTCTTCAGATAATAGGTTCAATTCACTAAATCATTATTCATAAGATATTTTCATTACTGTGCATTTTTTTAATGTGAGAACATAAAAAATGAAAAAAAAAAATGACATCCACGCATTGAATGTCCAATCAATTTGAAGAGAAAAAAAAAACAATTCCACATGCAGGTCATATTTATTTGGGGAATTTAATATTTTTAGAAAAACATTATATTATAAAATATGAATCTGAGTTATAATAACTCCTCCATTTTAGTGAATTGAGCATATAATATCTAAGGGTCCATTTAAACGCGTGTGTTGCAGCAATGCATGGTAAACAGCACGCACCTACATGCATGGCAACACACCTGCTCTATGTGTGGCGCAATGCAGTGCCATTTTGAATATATGTTGTGGTTCGCTGAATTGCTAAAAAAAAAAAGGGTCATTTGATTTTGTTCCGTTATGATGTGTTGGGAGCCAATTCATAATGAACAGGCTACCTTAACACAATGCATGTTAACGCACCACAATGGATACCTAGTGTGAATTAGCACTAAAAGTAACTGCAAGATTTTAGAATATCTTTGTTAGTATTGTAGAAAATTATGTCTAGTCTGCTGTAGCCCCATCTGTTTGATTTGTAACAAATACAGCAGATATATCAGTGTTAGTAGTAGGTGCAGCTTTTGGCAAAGCCCTTTGGACCCAACACGATGACTTCCTCAGTTGTGGTAATGGTGGTGGTGGCGGAAGCAGAGGTAACCTTGGAGCAGGTGTTTCCAGCAACTGCAGAGGTCTCAGTGATGGTGTTGGTCTCCGCTGGTTTACTGCAGTAGGTATCAGGTACAAATTCATCTGTGTTGGGAACTGTGGTTTCAGAAGTGGTTATGGTGGTGTCTGTGTGGTTACTAAGTGACTCAGGTTCTGCACCTCCAACAGTAATCAGAACTGATGTAGGAGAAATTGATTGTGTATTTTTAATGTGGACTTTGCTAGGGCTGATGGTCTTCATCTCAATATTGACTGTTGTGGTTTCATTTATTTCTAGACTTTTTACCTCTTTGTTGTTTATTACTTGTGATACAATTCGCACACTTAATATACTTCTGCTTCTTACTGTTGTGACAGTTATATTCTCTTCTGTATAGATATGTGTTGTTGGTATTACAGGTGCTGTCGAAGTTATGTTATTACATGGTGTTGTTGTGTGTTTGGATGTAGAAGTTGTAATGCCTGTACTAGGTGTATGTGTGGAAGTGGTAGGAACAACGGTTGTAGTAGTTGTTGGTTGTGTTGTTGTGGCTGTAGTACTAGTTGTTGGATCTGCTGTATTGGAAGTAGTACTAGTGGTTGTTTGTGTTGTAGTACTAGTTGTTGGTTGTGTTGTAGGGGTTGAAGTACTAGTTGTCGGTTCTGTTGTAGTACTAGTTGTCGGTTCTGTTGTAGCACTAGTTGTTGGTTGTGTTGTAGGGGTTGTACTAGTTGTCGGTTCTGTTGTAGTACTAGTTGTTGGTTCTGTTATAGGGGTTGAAGTACTAGTTGTCGGTTCTGTTGTTGGTTCTGTTGTAGGGGTTGTACTAGTTGTTGGTTCTGTTGTAGTACTAGTTGTCGGTTCTGTTGTAGTACTAGTTGTTGATTCTGTTGTAGCACTAGTTGTTGGTTGTGTTGTAGGGGTTGAAGTACTAGTTGTCGGTTCTGTTGTAGTACTAGTTGTTGGTTGTGTTGTAGGGGTTGAAGTACTAGTTGTCGGTTCTGTTGTAGTACTAGTTGTTGGTTGTGTTGTAGGGGTTGTAGTACTAGTTGTCTGTTCTGTTGTAGTGGTTGTAGGGGTTGTAGTACTAGTTGTTGCTTCTGTTGTAGGGGTTGTAGTACTAGTTGTTGGCTGTGTTGTAGGGGTTGTAGTACTAGTTGTTGGTTGTGTTGTAGTGGTTGTAGTACTAGTTGTTGGTTGTGTTGTAGTAGTTGTAGAGGTTGTAGTACTAGTTGTTGGTTGTGTTGTAGTAGTTGTAGTACTAGTTGTTGGTTGTGTTGTTGTTACTGTGGTAGTGGGAGTAGTTGTGGTAACTGTAGTAGTAGTAGTAGGAGGAGGTGCCACTTCTGCAAATGAAAAACATAAAATTATATTTAATGTTATAACACATCATATGGCATAAAATGCAATATACTGTACATAATAATAAATCTCATAGGATTGGCCAATGCACTTTAACTCAATCTCCGCTGCTTAAATTTGTTGTTATGTCAAATCACTGTGGTGTCCTCCACAATTCTCTTTGCTGCACAAGTAGTTTGGCAATAACCATTTTTAGGGAGTACCTGACTGGTTTGAGCTAATCTTTAGGGATTATGTTTGCTACAACGGTTTTTCATAGTCTAATTAAAAGTCATACAAACACACACACACACACACATATATATATATATATGTATTTGTTTTTTTAAGGAAACCGGTCATGGGAGAAAAAATTAGGCTGCCATTGCTAAGTTCTCCTTGCCAACAACATGAATGTCATGGTAGTAGTCTGGCTTTAATGCATTTTTTTTGTAAATTCTTTATTTAAGCATATAGCCAATTTTCAGTTTTTACATCATTTTTGTACAATATGAGTCTCACTGACCCAACACTCCTACCCATACTTTCACCACCACTGGTCCTTTACAGAAAGACCCAAGAGAACAAGAATGCAAAGAGAATGAAGAGAGGGTAGGTAAAGAGGGA
>NW_017307770.1:207518-212290 GCF_000935625.1 Nanorana parkeri
AGTAAAAAGGAAAAAAAACGGTGGGGGGGGGGGAGGTGTAGAAGAGAAGAAGAAGGGAAGAGAGGAAGACAAGAATAAAAGAAGAGAAGAACAGAGAGCAGGCACCGTGGAATGGAGGTAACACCGAGTCGGCCTCCAGATCCTCATACCCCAGCAGCCCGCATCATCAGTAAACCAATAATCGTACTGTGCTGTGACCTATAAGCATTCACCACACAAAGGACTTTGTATTCCTCTGGAGGAAGAGTACTCCATCCAGTAAAACCAGACATCCTTGGATCTCCCCTCCATCCGAGCCCTCTCCGCTCGCAGGTCCTCCATCAACTGAATTTCCTCAATTTTACGGAACCATAAACTAATTGGTGGAGGAGATGGCTGTTTCCAATACACCGGAATGCATGCTTTAGCTGCATTCAGAAGGTGGAGAGGCAAAGGATTTCTTATATGTTTTTGCGGAGTGGGGTGCCAGAGGTAGGAGAAACCCTGCCGGTTCTGATCTCATCCGAATCCCTGTCATAGAAAATATTAATAGGGAGGATCTGCATTGGAAAGAGCAGTCACGGCAGTACATTCATGTTAAGAACGCTGTTACGTCCAAACCAGTAAAGCAGGGTTGTGGACCACTTAGGAGATCCCTCTTTACACTAGTCATTTTAGTAGTCAGTAAGGGCGGGAAGTTGGCTTGGAAGGCCGCTTCCACTGAGGTGGGCAATCTAATCCCCAGATATTTCAAACCCGAACCTGACCATTGAATCGGGAAGCTAGATTTCAGGGCCTCCATATCCCGCATGGGCACAGTGATGTTAAGTGCTTCAGATTTCTGCCAGTTGATCTTGAGATTAGCCAGTTGGCCATAAAGCTGAAATTCAGAAATAAGGTTCGGGAGGGAGATCGTAGGGTTTGACAAGAGGCTTTAATGCATTTTATAGTCGATGACCAAGAACAGGGGGTTCTGCTGTTCCTCCATCTTGCATTTGCTGCACGTCATGTTATCTTTTACGAATTTGGTCCATTTCCCACTTAATTTTGATTGTAACAAAGTTTTAATATCTGTTGAGGCTACCTGTAGATCCATTATTTTTTTATCTTGCTATAACAAGCTAAGCTGTTCAATAAAAGTGACAGCAAAAGGAAGTTCCAGTTTCAACTGCTGAATGGTCAGAGCAGAGAGCCAACAGCAACAGGCTGAATGAAAGCACAGCTGCTTGTAGCTCACATAGGAGGGTGACCACCATCATGCAGCATTGTGAACTTGTTGTAATTCTATTAAAGAAGGCCTCAGAGTAGAAAATGGCAAGAGTAAAAAAATGTTTTTAAATCTTTGCTAACACCAGCTTAAAAAAAAAAAAAAAACTTTCACAACTAAATTCACAAGGCAAAAAGGGAGCTTTTTACACACCTGTAGCAGTTGGGTTTACATACATTTTAACAAAAAGTATGCCACATAAAGGCTTATAGTGTACGCCTGGCTTTAAATTGAATGGATCATTTAGGTAGATCCACATACCACACAGTTGTTGGTAAATTAAAGGGATTTCATAGAAATTACACAATCAGATTGAAATATGTGTCACTACTTAAAGTTCTACAACTTACTCAACTCACCTGTGCAATACACATCGAACTTTAAAAGTCCACCAAATTTGTAAACATAGTACCCTCCAGGGCAGTTTCTCACAAGAATGGATGGTCCGTTTACGCAGCCTGTCAATCCATTGTTGATAAGAGACACGGATTTGACACCTTCATTAACAGTTGGGTGACTATTCAGAGGGAGAGAGAGAGGTTCAAGGGAACCACATTTTAGGCTTCCAACGCACCCTTCCCTTATCCTTAGTCCATTTGTGTAACGGTACCAGCCATAAAGGTATCTATCGGTGGCGAATCTTCCAGAAGAGTCGATAGTGTATAATCTTTTTGATCCATCTATCGCCTGGTATTTTTCACAGGGATCAGTACAACCTATAGTAGGTTGACCATCAGGATTTATAGTTTTCACACAATCTTGGCTAGACGGGCAGACATTAGTTGAACATACCGGGTTTACAGGTCCATTGCACAGGTAGATGCCATTCTTATTAACACAGTTGGAATTATCAAGACATGTATGCAGACTTGCACTTTTGCACTCAATAGTATCCATGCATTTTTTTGTTCCTCTATCCCAGAAGTATCCTGGTGGGCAGCATGGATTGCTGTCACAAAACACCAACTTTGTGCAGTTCAGTCCATCTCCGACAAAACCAGACTTACAGGAGCATGATACATAACCTGACTTTGCAGCGCAATCAGCATTTGTTAAGTTGCAATCATTGCATGTTTTTGCATCTGTGAAAATGAAAATGTATGTTACATATTTGCATAGTGTCTATCATTTTTGTTTACGTTTGCAATGTTAAAAGTATATTTACACAGTGCTCCCTATGTTATATTAAGTGTATATTATTATTTGTATAACATTTCTAATGAGATTAGAACGAAATGATGAGAGAATCTGTCACTTTACCATTTTAGGGCAAAATCACATAGGGGTCTATTCACTAAGCTGCCGTAGGCAGCCGAGTGAATGACCGACCTAAAGCGAAGTGAGCCGAACGCTGTTCGGCTATTCACTTCAGGCTGGTACGGCTGATTTCAGCCGTATATCGGCTGAAATCAGTCGTACATCGGGTGGCTTCGGGTCGGCCGAACATGCTCAGCATATTCGACCCGAAGTGCAGAAGGATTTCGACCCAGCCGATCCAACATCTGGATCGGCTAAGCCGAACCTCTGGCAGGCTACTCGCTGCTGTCCGGTCTATTCTTATAGATGCCGAACAGCTGTGAGTGAATAGCCGAATGCCGCTGAGCGGCATTCGGCTCGGCTGTTCTACTCGGTCCCTCTTTGGGACCGAGCAGAATAGAAAAATAGTTAAAAAGTAGAAAAAAATAAATAGAAAACGATTGTGCGGATCTAGCAGTGACAGCTAGCTTAGCCCAACTGTTTTCTATTGGCCGGCGGTTCTGCTGCCGTCAAAGAAAAATAAATTTGCCATAGGAATGCATTGCTAGCTTCTTATTGCCTATTTCAATTTACAATAGCCAATAGCAAACTAGCTATTGTACCCGCCCTCTGCTGCTGTCAATCACTAGTGGGGACCTGATGGAGAACTGCAGCAGAGGGCGGGTACAATAGCTAGTTTGCTATTGGCTATTGCAAATTGAAGGCATTCATATGGTGAAAATGTTTTTTTTCTTTTTTCTATTTTGACACGGCTTGCGTCAGAATAAAAAAAAGAAAAAGCAGTGTTTCTCTCCTTGGCGACCGGGAGCGGGACTTGACTTGCGGGACTTGACTCCCGGAGCGCCCGGGAGAGTTAGCCTGTCTGAAGATAAGTGTCCCTGGTTAGCTGGTAACCAGGGACGCTGATCTCTCTGTAGTGGCAGGATCCAGCCGTAAGATCACGTCTGGCTCCGCCCTGCTGTCAGAAGGCTCGGCCAGATTCGGTTTTCAGTGCGGCTCAGCCGAGCTGAGGCATATGCGTTCGGCTTGACTGAGCCGCTCGGCCAAGTTCGGGAGCTGTACGGGTTATAGTGAATAGCCCGTACAGCACCCCTTCGGTTCTACTAGGAAAGCTGAGTATAAGTGGGTCAGGGGTGAGCTATCAAGGGAACCTGAATGTGCCAAGTGATAGTCTCCTTGAGGATCTCTGGTTGTGTTCCAATTCATTTAAGAAAGTATTCAGTGTCAGTGTACTGCATTATTAAGAATATGAAGAAAGTTGAGAGTTTCCACCATTTTTTGTGTTCCCTCGCTTCACATATGTAAAAGGTAAAACTTAGCGAGAGTGGGAATGACCACAGCTGGTGTGCAAACCCAGAAATTATTAACAAGATCTCAAATTGAGAGTACCCAAGAGATCTACAGGGGCTCAAAATACAGTATATCTAAAACCAAAAATATTTTTTTCATATTGGAATGAGTAGGCAATGTTTACAAACTCAGTCAGGGTTTTTCAGTCTTTTGTGTATCATTTCAGACTTTTCATTTCACTTTCTGCACTGTAGATGCAAAAGGAAAAATGAGAGGAAATCTCTACAAAGTACGGGAATCTCCCTATGGGCCCTAAATATGTCACTGTTATTTCTATCTGATATTGTTGATCCTGTCAATTTCCTGCCTGCCTCTCCCAATTGATCGTTCCACCCTGCAGGCACCTTCTTAAGCCAACACCGAATCAATGCTCACACAAGGACAAAGGACTCTACACTCCCCCTCCAAATGACAGTGTTTTGTGGCCTTATGGTAGGCCACTCAGGTACCAAGCTCTCGGCTTGTGAGAAGGCAAGAAAAGGAGTCACATGTAGGGGTTGACCGATTATCAGATCTCCCAATAATCTGGGCTGATATTCACAAATTGTATAAATATTGGTATCAGTTTACCAATATTACCGCTGCTGGCAGACTACAACAAAAAAGCAGATGTAGGTCTCTGGAGGTCCAGCAGCTGAATGTAACCAGCAGGCAGTAAGGAAACAAGGCTGCTATTGGCTATTTTAAATTGCAATAGCAGGCTAGCTACTGCACCCACCCACTGTCTGCTGTCAATCAGCAGAGGAGAGGACCTGAATGAGAACTTTCCTGGGCAGGAGCAATAGCCAGCCTGCTATTAGCTATTGCAATTTGAAATAGCCAATAGTAGGCGGGCTATTGCACTGCCCACTGCCTGCTGTTTACATTCAGTTGCCAGCTGCGGAATTCACTGGCAGATGAATGTGGTGGTGGGGGGGGG
>NW_017307770.1:213521-224097 GCF_000935625.1 Nanorana parkeri
GGGGGGGGGCATACTCGCCTCCCCTTCGTTCCAGTTTCCGTGCATGGCGCCGCACCCTCAGCTGCAACGTCATTGAGCTCCACCCTCATACCTGGTTTAGGGCGCCAGATTCAATTGTCCAGTGTCAGCTCAATGTGTAGACACCGGGCGGTATCACCACACATCTCCTGCCTGCACTCTGACCTTTCTCCCCCCTTGCCTTACTGATGTACCTTGCTGGAGGACATGCTGCTGCTGTCTCTCCCCAAACATTCCTTCCTTGACTGAAGCAGACTGTCACTGGACTTATCTCTCTCTAACGAACACAGCTACCATTGCTCCTGTCACACTAGTTACTTGCTGCTGATGGATTCCATTGAAGTAAGTCATCTCCTCAGCCGTAGGTCTCTCTCCCCCTCTGTAAGGACGGATCATCCATTCATCAGCACTACCATCCCCCACCTCTCAACAAACAGAGCCTGCGGAAACAGACTGCAATCTTCTTTGTTAAAGGCACAGGTCCAATAGCTGTGAATTCCTGAAGTGTTCCAATCTTTCTCTGTCAGCTCAAATGCAATTTTTTTAATTTAATTGACTTTCTCATATATCTTTTGGGAGCATATAATTTGCCTTTATACAACTTGCTGATGGACTGAAGTGTCTCCCCTAACTGAGTGGCCGGACTATAATAGACACCAAACATGTCAAGCCTTAAAATTGTGCACACCCGCACACCCGCAAAATCGCAAAAAAAAACGACTACACCAAAAATTGGCAGAAAGGTGATGATGTAAACGCTTTTACTGCTCATCAGTTTAGTGTTATTAGTGATTAATGGCCCTAAAATTATTGCTCTCACTGCGACGTTTGCGATGATATGTAACATGTGCAGCACAATAGGCGCAATCGTCATTTTCGCACATAGGCGCACCCGATGTATGTTTGTGTTTGTGTGTGTGTGTGTGTGTGTGTGTGTGGAGGGGGGGGGGGGCGGGGGACTTAAAAAATTAAAGAAGCATAAAACACTTAACTTTATTGCTATCACATAGGGGGCTAAGAATCCCCCTATGTGATAGCCAGTTTACATGACATCAGGGGTCTCCAGGACCCCTAATGTCACCTAGGGACCCCCAGAGAAGCTGATGAAGCAGAGAACTGCTTCACCAACTTCTCCAGCTGGAGAATGACAGCTGAATGCATAAGTGATGTAATATACATCACGTCCTGCATTTGGAGACGGAGAGGAGGTCAGAGGGAGATCGTGTACAGATATCTCCCTCTGCTCTCCTGTCACAGAGCAACCGTGGCGGTCCGGGCACAGCAGATCGGGACCGGCAACGGCAGTGGCAGCGGCAGCTAATACAAGTGCTCGGGCGTCTCTCGCTTGAATGTAAAGCTCCTGGCCGGCCGTTTAATTACAATGGCCGGCCGGGAAGCTACTCGTCGGGCTCCGCCGTCCTCTCGTCACAGACGAGAGGACAAGCAGATTTTTCAAGCCCTGTGAATTACCTACTCCGCAGTTGTGATCCATAGACGCACATCTAAAGTTGAGCAGAAGTGTTACTGGCTCGGTAGTGGTTGACTAATATCAGGCAACTGCTTGCTGTATACATTCAGCTGCTGGTGCAACTAAATATAAACAGAATATTGGTACCCGATAACAGTTTTTGGCCTGAAAGGTGGCCCATAATTGGTATTGGTTCTACAAAATCCATATCGGTCGACCCCCTACTCATCTGTGCTTCCATATATGGAAATAATAGGGTTTCTATGACTTTGGCAAGGGAGTAAGAGAAATGTAAGTATTCACTTCTTACCATTCCTGCTCTATTACTTTGCATAGGCAAAGGTTTTCTTTGATCTTTCTTTATACATTATTATTTAAACAAATAATACATATACGGTTCTCCAAACATACTAGCCTAACAAATCAGCAATATTTGCTGGTATCTCCATAAACAGAGACTTATGCAGTCGCCAACTGTGTTAAAATTGGTATGCCTGTGAGAATAAGATCATGATCCATGGAGGATAGTGAAGGGTCTGTCCCTAGTCTGATGCTGACCTTCAACCTACAAAGTTTTCACTAAAGTGGTGGATACAGTTGCTTGCCAGCCCTACTGCTATGGTAATGCTAGTCCATACGCTTTGTGTGGAGGTTGGTATTGCCTGGAAAATTGGTATTAGTTTTAGTTTTTTGTGTTTTTTAACTGCCTCCGGGCCGGCCGTAGTAGAAAAACGGCCGGCCCGGAGCTCTCTAGATCTGAGCGGGCGTCTCTAGACGTCCGCTTAGACACGCCCCCTCGCGCGCGCCGAGCGGGAAATTGCCGTTTTTTTAAAACAGGCAGCGATGCCTGATACCATACAAGCAATCCGCCGGCTTTAGAGCCGGCGGATCGCACAGTACAGCGTTGCATGACGGAATAAACGTCAGTCAAAGGACTGCAGCGCTGAACACTGAAAAATGGCCTGGCCAGGAAGGGGGTCTAAACACCTGGTCTTGAAGTGGTTAAATAACAAAATCAGTTGGGTGTCTTGTAATTGCTTTGTATCCCATCTCATTTTTCCTATATCAATCACCATTTAACCTAGCACAAATTATCACACAAAGGGGAGCTTTAATCACAGCTCTAGTTGAAATTTGGCATTATTGAAAGCAACATGCCTATGATCACTAAGCATTTTTCCTTAGGGCCCATTTTTAGCAATGCAGTGCACCACAACACAAAATAACATTTAAACGCTAAGAGAACCAAAAAACAGACAACGGTTGCAAAATAGATGAACAGAATGACAATTATTATCAATAATCATTATTGATGCTATTGAATAGTAATTAATATCATAATTGTTATCATTCTGTTTGTCAGTTTTGCATTCTGTTTGTCTAGTATTTTTAATTACTGCCAGCATTCAAGACCTGATGAAGGCAGAGTGTGCTTTTGACCTTCTTGTGAAAAATAAACCTTTACTAAATACATTCACGTTTTGTGGTGCTCTCATCATTTAAATATTTGCAATGCTACTCAAGGGGCCCTCGAAGATAACCCTTTTACAAGAAAGCTGCCTCTTAAAAGTGGGCTCTCATTTGCATTCTGAATGCTGCAATCTTTCTAACAAAGAAAAGCTTATTTATTCACCCCTCCATATAGTTAAGTGCTGCCAACTGCCATTCTAGTGTCCTGTGAGATTACTGCAGTGCCAAATAAAGGTCCTATCATTGAACAGGTATGGCAGTTAGTGGAGCTAACTAAATCTGAGACGAGCACAGAGGAAGCTTTTCTGACTAATAAAGGCATGAGTTGGTGTGCCGCCCCAATAGGGGCATAGAATATGAGATGCATAGCCTCAGTTAAGATTAGCATTGTTATATAGGTTAGAATTTATATAGTGTGATTTGCCTAACTATTTTCTCATAGCTAAATTCATGTCTTATCCTATGCTGCCATCTAGTGGCCATTGAGATATCACACATGTCTTTTCTGTATTTCTGTTCCCCATGTGGACATATTTCCAGTTTATGTATGCCCCTCCCTTCTTCCTGTGTGCAGTACTTCCTGTGTCATGGCCACAGTTAAGAGCCACATGTAACAAGGACACACATGTGATCTGCACAGTACGTAGGAAAGGCATCATTTTCTGACCGCACAATACTATAACCGTTCAACTGCTGTTCCTATCATCTGCTGTAACCCTGATGTTAAAGAATAAACACCTCTTTTGAATGAATCGGTATTGACGAGTTCAGCTATCTGACGAGGATTGTCCGCAGTGAGTATATCTGCTTATACAGGCCAGGCATAGAGGTCTCAGCAAGGGATATATTTCGCTATCACAACGATCGGAGTCAGAATAGTTGGTATGTTGTGGTCTCTGCTTTAGGATGTGCCATTTGAACGCTTATAACTGACACTAAAAGGTAGGTAAAACTGTCAGTTAACAAAGCCTTCAGTTTTCATTTCAGTCATATAGAATAGCACTTTGTCTGACACTTTTGCTCTAACGGGAAGAGAATACAAGCATATAATCTAAAATCTAAAGACATTCCTGATAGGAGAGGTTGAACTGTTCTAAAAAATTCAAGTGAAGTTTCATATGTGCTACATTCAAGGAGATAACGGTCACAGTTGCTAGTGTGCTGATGTCAGCTTCTGATGAATCTTTCAAGCCCTCAAATGGCTGGTGTCAAAGCTGGTTTCTTGTACAGCACTATGGCAACTGCAGATCTAAAGAGAAACTAAGGGTGCCTATACAATGTGCACATTTTTTCACGAACCGGCCGAAATTCACTCTGTGTGTGCCGCTGTCAGCACCCTTTCGGCTGGCATCCCCCAATAAGCTGATCGAAGGAGCCGATCAGAAAATCTTCTCATGACCAGAGCTGACAGCCAATGAGCTACTGGCTCTGTTCAGGTATTCTGACAGTGGCTGGCGGTCGCTGTCACAATACGATGCAAAAGGTGGGGATTCCTTGATCGACACACTCGTAGTGTTGATGGAGGAATCTGCTCTATTTTTCTCGTTCTGCCCCACTGTATGGCCACTCTAAGATGGCACTGTCCTCAGCAAATAGGAGGGGTTGGTTCCACTTTAACGGGCTGAATTCCACTGTTAATAATTCATATCATTTTTATCTGATCTGGTCTTTTTTAGGTGTTTTTTTCATCATGAATAATACCCATTTTTTTTGTAAGATGCTGGTGCTTTTGGTAAATAATACATATCCATGAATTCTTAGATTCTTATGTACAGATTGGTTTAGAAAATAAATGTTGTCGGTATACCAAGTCATATACTCACATGTTTGAAAAGCTGAAAAAGAAAGCAAACAAATAATAATTAGTTAACTACATTATGCATAACAAAAAAAATAGATACAAGTTAATTTTGACTATCGGACAATTGATCATCAGTAACTTTGCACATAAGACCAGGGAAATGCACTTCATAGAGGATTTGCATCTGTGCGAGGTAGTGTGCTTTGCCAAAAACTGAAAGTGTTCCTTACATTGCAATGAACTTTCCATTGCAATGCCTGCACTGCACAGGGCATTACTGTGTGTTGTAGTGGTGCATGATATAAAACGGGTCATACTCTATTTATCCTATTAGAAATTTAAAATAGTCCTGTGTCCAGTGCTCACTTGTTCTGTTATCTTAAGGAGAGTAGTTAGCCTTCCTAGTCGTTATCTTGGAACTACAGAATGGTAACCCTTTATGTTGTGGAGATAGGAAAGCAGGTGAATCTGAGTAGTTTGGTCATAACAGAGCTTAGGAGATCAGTGCATTTTTGGCAGGTACTTGAGGGGGAAAACCCATACAATTTTTAAAACAAAATTGAGGAAAAAAATCTCCCAATTGTATTAAAAATGAACTCCTGCTTCTCCTGTAAACTTTGAGGTTAAATTGCTCAATTGTGGGTACAGCTACAGAGTTCATCGGTGAGAGCTTGTTTTAAAGCCCATTTCCACCTTTGTAAGTGATTAGTATTTATTGTGGTAATGAGGTGCAGTGATGATGTATCTGTGTGTACATTTTCATAAATGGCTGATGTTTTTAATTCTTTTATGGACTTTTAGTGGGCCTGCGTTCTAAAAATTCAAAATTTCCTCCACAGGAAACTCAGTCTGACACTGGGGGTGGATTGTAAAGCAGTTGACCCCCTCCCTGTCATTGCAACAAGATCATTTACACAAGTTCTGCTTTTCCAGCTAACAATACACTGTCCAGGGGGCGTTGCCGCTATGAATATTAATTAATGGGGGGAGAGAGTTTAGAGAGGTAACTCAGCCGCCACAGAGAAGCTTGTGCAGAAGGGAAGCATAGCATTGTGGGAGATGTAGTTTTCCATACACTTCATTGTACTTCCCACCGTGCACAGCAGCCTTAAATTTACACAGACTGCAAGCAGAGCACAGAGGCGGTTACTTCAAACTTCCAGAGATACACTTTAAGGCACATTACAATTTTTGAAATGAGTTTTTATCTTTCAAAACAAGAATTTATGACAAAAATGAAAATGCAATTACATAGAAGTATTATCTTGTAAATAGGATATGGTGTACTCACTCTGTGAAAGACATTCACTGACACATATAGCCAGAATCAGTACCCCCAAAAGGTACTTTACACCACCCATGATCAATGTCGGTGGACACTGCTGAAAAGACAGATATGTTGTTCAATATGACTTACTGTAGCAATGAAATTACAGCATGCTTAGCAGCCAATTTATCATCTCTCTGTCACTCTGCTATCTCTCCTGATCACAATCCTTTTTGTTAGCAGTTAATCAATTGCAACACAACTTCCTGGCTCCTTGTGCTGCTTCTCCCTCCCCCAGTCTGTTTTCTGCTGTATAGGAACTGCAAGAGGCTGATACTTCACTGCTTAGTTATAAAAAACAACAGCCGTGTACTGATATAATATATCAGTACAAGCAGTACATTTTTTTTTGTTACTTAAAGAGTGTAAGTATCAGCCTCTTGCTATTGGATATGGAGCTGCAATAATTTGTGTTTTTTTTTATATCTGCCTGGAATACAGCTTTTAGCACAATAACCCATATGCACCAATCAGAATTCTTACTAATAAAAGGCAAGTACACAATTTAATGTTTTATCTTCCTATTGTGTGTGATTGAACCTAAAATTATATCTGGAACATCCTGGATTTCACTATACAATGTAATGACTATAAATAATAATATATAGATAAAATATCTATCTAACAAATGTTTTACTGTTAAAGCAGAGGTCTGAGGAAAACCGAAATTCCTAACCCTTGCAGTGGCGCTGCACTGTACTGCCAGGGTTAAGTGCTAGTTTGTATCTAGATTTTAAAAAAAGAAGGCAGTTATGCTCACCCAATCCTCTGAGACAGCCGGCTCTTAGACCAGTCCCTAGAGCCTCTCTCTCCCTCTGCTGCAGCGGTCTAAGGATCCTTAAATCGTCACCGTTCTATAAAGTGTATAGGACATGAGGACACCGAGGTATATGCCATCGCTGGAGCAGAGGAGGAGCCAGGCTAGAGGAAGCAATGTCACAGTTGGCTGAATCCGAGGTTCGGGTGAGTATAACGTTTTTTAACACAAACAAGTACTTAAAAGAGGACTATGCACTAACCTTTTTTGGCTGTAGTTCTCTTTAGTGTCACAGGAGGACATATACTAATGTACACCTGTGACCCAAAACTCAGCATATAGTGGGCTATTGCCCACAATACGCTGATAACGCAGAGCTGTGCTGCAGCCGGGAAAAATCCCAACAATATTGTCAGAATCCATCTAGCTGCCTGATTGACAGTTGGCTCTGCCCCTCTAGAGCCAGAGCCAGCAGTCAGTACTGGATGAATGGAGAGAGGGGGGGAATACGTGTGGGGTGCTGGGACTGACAGTCACTGCTCTCTGCAGGGAGAAGAGGGGGAATTGAGTGATCAGCGGTATGTGGTCGCTCAGTTCTCAATCAATAGAGCCGACCTGTGACAGCTTCAGTATCGTCAGCTGTAATTATGGGAATGAGTGTATTTCACTCTCCTAATAATTCTCCATTAATCCTGGCAGTGTGGGGGGTAGCTCCACTGCCAGGGTTAAGAATTTGTATCCCGGAGTTTAAACCGGAGTTCTTTTTTAATACATCACATGCATAGGAGTTGATTTACTAACAGAGTAGAGATTGTTCCCTCAGCAAAGTGAATAAGGTGAAGGTCATCTAATCATATACAAGCAAAATTTATGTTGCAAATTATGTTGCTGTATTTTATTTTCCCTTGCAGTTGACTGGGTTTGCAAAGTGAAACCCATTTACTAAGCTAAGTGAACATTTACGATTCATTTCCAAAGTGAACAATCTCCACTCCTCTTCATTTTATTTGGATAAAGTTCCAAGGCATGGGCCCCTGTGCCTATGAAACATTCATCTAAGTTTTGCATTTGACATCTAGTAGTGCATATAGGGTTGCCACCTTTTCTTCAAGCAAAACCCGAACACTCTAGCGGTGCACGGACATTTTTGGGGGGAGAATGAGTCGTGGCTTATTCATATGTAAATAGCGCCACCCAATCATATGTAAATATCACAGCTGAGACTATTTTCAGTGGGGAGCCAGTAGCCCTTATCTTAATTTTGGTTGCCCCTGTCTGCCCGACATCTTGTGTCCGGGTTTCTACTGCCATGAAACCCGGACACAGCATTCAAAACCTGGACTGTCCGGGTGAATCCTGGACAGGTGGCAACCCTAAGTGCACACTGCATATGCTACAATCTGTCAGACTAGGCTGCTGGCTGAAGATTTCTACTAACGATCCAAAATCAATCAGTATATTTAACATTTATGTGATCACCATGAGATCCGGCCGTGGTGACCACATGCAGGCTGAAAGTTGATTAACAAAATAAAGCACTTCAGTACACATATGACACTGCAGCCTGAAGATGGAAGTGTGTTTCTGTTAAATACTGTAATCAGAAGTAATGGCAGTCATAAAACTAATCATTTCATATATAAAAAATAAATACAGCACAAAATTGGAAGGTGAAAGTGACAACAAAGTGCAGTCCATGTCCAGTTGGGAGATTGTCCTACACTACCTGTCCCAGAGACACAACAGAATGTTAAGAGATATCTCTTCAAAATTAGGGGAATATCCCTCATAAGCACTTGTCTCTGGAAAAGGTGGCCCTATTAGAAGATTTCCCTTCACCTCCAGTTCAGGAGACAGTTGGAAAATGATAACCAGGAAAAACAGAAAGCATAAATCACATCAACAGGAACAAAGAGAGCAATATAAACTTAACAGTGGCTCTAACTCTTCCCCATTGTTTCCAAAAATTAAATACGTTTTGGCTTTAAACACAGTTTAATCTCAGTGGCTGCATGCTTGTTCTGGGTCACTGACTTAGAAGTACAGAAGAGAAGCACACAAGAAGTTTCCTTTGGAATCTTCTCTAGGCATGTCCAATTAGATTTTGGCCTTGAGATAGACCAAGGATATGCTGGTAGACCTATATCTTAACCATGGCCTTTAAATACCCTGCAATTTGGGATGGCCTGTTCAGCCAATAATTATTATATTAGCATTTATGATGAGGGTTATGATAATTATATCTATGGATGTCCAGATACCAGTGCAGATACTTGGCATTTTCATGAGAACTACCAGGGGCGCAGCGGTTGCAGCTGGGACCTGGCTCTGGCGCACCACAAATGTCCTGAAATCATTAGTCTGTATTGTTTTATAAAAACTGTCAGATGACAATAAACAAAAAATCAGTACTTGTACTTGCAACAATGGTATTGATGCATCACTTATATATATTTATAAAAACAAAATCATACATTAAAACAGAGATGTACAAATCCCAGGAGCTCCGTGTGCTCCTTACAAATGACAGCTGCCTCCTAACTTTTGAATTTTTCTCTAGTCTTGTCTTGGAGTATCTGTACTTGTATCTGTACTTTTACTTGTACCGAGTACGGTACTTGGTATCGGTGCATCACTAATTATATCTAATTATATCTATACATCTTCCACACAGTCACTGTTTTGGTGCTAAAAGTATGCAATCAAAAAGCATTGGTTTAAACACTCAAACCCAGAAACTGCTTTCTGCCTCTCTATATGCTGAAATAAAGCATTCTAAAAATGGTCTTTATTTATTTAACCTGAAAACAATATTTATAGATGTATCCAGTCTTTATAGTGTATCTCCCATTTTTGTTTTGTGTCTCAAGCCAAAACGTGTTCAATAAAGCATGGAAGGTTTAGAACCTCAGCTCAACAGAAAGCTGCCTGTGTCCTCGCTGCTGAGATGCCCCTCTAATATGCACTGCTGAAGTCTCCAGATGGGTTGTCATGGGAAAAAGAGATGATGGGAAATCTTGCAATTGAGATATCTCACTTTTGCCATATATAGGGTAATCATAAGACTCTTCATTTAATTACAACAGCAAGTACTGTATGGATTTGGTATGTAGCTTGGTATTCATAATATGCTTGTTCATGCTACCTTTAAAAATACATGTGGTCTGCAATTATAAATAAAGACAAATTCTAAGTATGCCTCAGTAAAATAAAGATTGGATATCTTTCTTAATAGTAACTGCAATTTCAGTAGTATGAATATTATAATTTATCATTGGAGGTCAGAAAAGTATTTTATGTTTACTATTGGGATAAACTCGTAGTTTGATTTACATGTTTCTGGATAAACAAAGATGAAATACATAAAAATATTTTAGTAGTCAGCTATATTACTAAGCCACAAAAAATAACCTTGTGTAACTTGCAATAAAACAACTGTGAGTTTTGATTTATTGTAATATACTTTTACACAAACATATCCCATAATCCTTGCAGTCTTTAATTTTACAACATCCACAATAGATATAAATCTCATGAAGTGTCTTGGGAACAAAGACATACCTTACTGCTCATTTAAAATCCAGATTGGCTATATATATATAGATCTATATATATATAGATCTATATATATCGATCTATATAGATATATATAGGGGTCTATTCACTAAGCTGCCGAATGATCTAGCCGTAGCTTCGGCTGATCCTTTGGCTAGCTTCGGCCCCAGGACCCCTTCG